>NC_086322.1:251239653-251539880 GCF_036172605.1 Pelobates fuscus
ATTGTTTAGGCCTTATTTGGACTTATTAGTCAGGTATAGCTAAAACCTTGAATCCAACTCTCTGCTTGACCCGCTTCAATCGGGATTCCGCGCTTGTCACTCTGTTGAAACAGCTGTGACCAAAGTGTCTTATCATTGCTAAATTTCATAGCCACTACTCTATCCTAATTCTCCTCGACATCTCTGCTGCTTTTGACACTGTTGATCATCAACAGCTTCTTCTCATCCTCCGTAATCTCGGTCTACAAGATACCGCTCTTTTGTGGTGCTCTTCCTACCTCTCCCAGTGCTCATTCAGTGTTTCTTTCTCAAGCTCTGCCTCTTCTCCCCAATCCCTCTCTGTTCGTGTTCCCCAAGGTGATTGTGCGGTTCTCGGACAACTTGGTTCGCGATTTTGAAACACCAAGAGAGCGCTTGTGCCTGAGACTAAGGGGAACAAATGCCAGGCAGAGCACCCCGTAGAACAGGGTGGCGTTTCCCCTACACTGCATGGATCTGAGTGCAATTTGGAGAACTTGGCCACTCAGATCAGGGCTATTTGGGGATGTATTATTTGTGGGGTTAGTTTATGTTTTTGTTATGTTTTGGGGTACTTTTATGTTTTTCTATTTTTGTGTTTGGCTCTCTGTTCCTTGGAAATAATTAGCTTACTGGTCTTTAGCGCAATTATCGTCCAGGCCCAGAGATTCCTCGGAGGGGCTTGTGCTGAATACAATGGAGACCCGCTGCTGGGGTCTGTGGATAAAAAGCTGAGTTTGGCTCATTAAAATCAGTTGTACTCCCAGAACTATGTGTCGTCTAGTTACTGGGAGGTAGAGGGCTATAGTCACTGCTCAGCACCTTGTTCTAACTCATGAAGGGTTTGGAAAGTCCTTGTAAGGCCTAGACCCCCCAGTCTGTGTGTCATCCAGTCCTTGGGAGGAAATAGAGCAAGTCCCCTATCCTGCTCCAGTACGGAGAGGCTCCAGGAGGACCCCAGTCAAGCCATGGCGACTGGGGCAGAAGCGCTGAGGTTTTCCCCTATTCCAGCTAGGAAGCGGTCCTTGGCAGAAATACCCAGCCGGGGTACAGGGAATTCCGCTACAACTACATACAAACACATACCTGCATTCAAACACAATACACATAAGCATGCCACTGCTTTCAAGTGGCAACAGTACATACAAACACACAACTGCATTCAAATGTCAATATTACACACATATAGACCCCCATGTTCACACTCACACACTTCATACAAAAACATGCTTACCTTCAAACCACTGCCCACAAATAAAACACTTTAAGGATGGTAAAATGGTAGATACCCAGGTGGCAACGCATCATGACAGATGTACCTTTTGTCCTCCTACCTTGTTGGGGGATGGGTGGGCAAAACAATGTTTTTCTTGCACTAGGGCTCCTGTACATTAGTTCCACCACTGATTTCTTGCTTCTAAGAACTTTTAACAAGTTATATGGCTATAATCATCTGCACCGTGTACATACTTATTCAGGAGTAACAATGCTTGTCAATTATAAAATAACCCTGCATGGATTTGTTGTAATTTGTATTTCATTAATTGTCAAAATGTTGACCATTTGGGGGCGGGGCCTGACAGCCAACTGAGTCGGGCGCATGGTGCTAGAGCTCCTTAGGGAAACCCACTTACTGAGCTTACAGGTGGCCTTTATTGCTCACTTTTTGGCTAAAAAAGTTTGTTTAAACCCTGCCTGCAGCCTGCAGCTGCACCTGAGGATGGGGAGGGGGCAGATCCTCAGTTTTGACTTGTAGAAATCATCAACACACATGGAACCAATACTTAAGGCATTCGATCTCATATGTGAAACCTTCTGGGCGATGCTCCCCAACTCTGGACTTACCTCCACTTCTGATGCACAAGC
This sequence comes from Pelobates fuscus, assembly GCF_036172605.1. Taxonomy (NCBI): domain Eukaryota; kingdom Metazoa; phylum Chordata; class Amphibia; order Anura; family Pelobatidae; genus Pelobates; species Pelobates fuscus. The sequence continues at coordinate 251,241,538 of NC_086322.1, forward strand.
TGCAGCAGTTCAGAGTGGACCTGTGGAACAACACCACTTCCATCAACATCCCCCACGTGTATGCAGAGAGGCGCCACAGAGGAGGTGTTGCTCTAACAGGCCCAAGCCGCATAACCACTACTGTACACCCCAACAATGGAGCATCAAAGCTACTCACATCCTGTGTGCTCCGCTGGCCCTTCACTCCAGCTACCATCTGTGCACTGATGGAAGAAAGTGAACGCGAGCTCCGGCTAAAAAAAGAGTTGCCTCCATAGGGTGGATTTACCCAGCCTGTATACGCGCTTGGGCTCAGAGCAGAGGCCCCAATGAGGTAGCTGACGGCGGGACCAGCTGGGTCTCATCACCTTTGGACATCGGTTAGCTTACCTGTCCCACTGCTGCCATTATAATTCTGCATATGGCTCAGGTTACCTACTACTCTTATAGCATATGGTTCTCCATGTCATATACCTATATACCATTGCTTGCACTGCTGTTCTTGCCTCCTACAAATTCTATCATAAAATTATATTATTTTCATTTTACAACTGGGCTAGCCTTGCTAATACTAATGCTATAGCAATTGTATGTTCATCACCATCGTGTCCTGTTTAAATTACAAAAAAAAAAGTATTTGTGGCTTAGCCTGCTTATCCTAATTGCCAATCTGTTAAAGTCAGTCATTGTACTGAAAATATAAGTTAATCATGTAGCACTTGTTGGGAAAGCCAAAATCACACAGGTTTCTATTGGAGATTTATCTTCACACTTTTCAAGTTCAAACATGACTGTTGTGCAATACCTGCTGGACCTTGAAGTTGGACCGTTAAAGAGTCTGCCTTGGGCACAATAATCCTTGAGAAATTATGTTTCCAAAATTACCCCAGAAATCCCAGCTTGACATGCAAATGAACAGAAACAAGCATTTAGTTACAAACGTTATCCTGAATTTTTGCAGGCATGCTTACACGGTTTTTAAACAAAGTGTAAGGGTGCCTGCAGAAACGCAGCATAAGATCTGTAGCACGATGCCTGCTTGTGATTATCTTCCTAATGAAACCAGCTGTAGGTTTCAACAACTTGGGTCTCATCATCACAGTGACAGTCGTGGTCTAAAAGTTCAAGTGAAATACCATGCCATCCTGTGCAATAAAATATTTTCCATTAATTTCACAAAAGGAGTGTGCAGTCAACATTATTTTTGAAGAAAGAGATAACAGTATGGCATCATAGGACATATTCCATTGCTGGTTCCTTTTGAAAGAAATGATTTTATTCATCAAAAATATTTAGAAATACAGACAAATTGTGATAGAGGGTACAGAGCTGCAGAGATACCTACACATATAATAAGGACAGTAAACTGTTAGTTTTAGCAAGACAAGAGAATAAGAAAGGCTACTCTAACCCCTCTCACCTTTTTCGATAAATTATGTCTTGAAGAGACTAAACAGGCAGTCCTTTACTAACATATAAGCTCTATATCTGGCAAGTGGGGGAACATGAAATATAGAGACCAACGGGAGGATGACCTATCGGAGGTGTTGTAGGGTGGAGAATGAGAGAGCATATTGGAGGCATGTGCTAAATCCTCAATCTGCATAACACTCCAGGGGGGACTGGATTCTGGAGAGAGGTACACATACTAATATTTACCAAATTACAAAGACACATTGATATGAACCCATTTTTTGCTTTCTAGACCACGAATGCCCACGATTGAACGATTGAATGCCCATAAAGGACCAGAGGTTCTTTTGTATGATAGCTCAAGCAATAGCCCAGTCATGGCTCAAACCAGAGGCTCCACACAAGTTATTTCAAAGATAAAAGATGCATACCCCACAGACATATCGACAGCACAGGTCAGGAACATATTTCATAAAATATAGGATCAGTACAGTCCTAGAGGATGAGAGTCTTCCAAGCCCCCCCTATGTTTTACTATTTGTTATTGTTTTAGTTGGTGTGGTATTTATATTTTGGATGTGGCAAGTGCTACATCACAGATCTTATCCAACAAGGAATCCCAATGCTACATGTTGTAACCATGCTCATTACTTTGCTGAGAATATCGAGGGTATCTAGGACCAGGATGGTCTAGAAGATTTAGCACGTTTAGAGCCTCTATATGCTCCTCCTGACGGACTCTTGGTGTGTTAGTTATAATCTTTGCACTGTAAACAACATGAAACCTACAGCTTCAATATAAGTCACAGTGTCTCTTTAATCTATTATATATGCACTATTTAAATGATCTTCTTCTTGTTTCTATGGATCATTGTATTTTTGAGATTCTGGAGATATATCAGTAGATTGCCTTTTCCCTAAACAAATTTTTTTTTTTTTCACAAGACACACGATGCAGGCTTGTATTGATGAGGGCTTTCTTAAATTAATAAGACATACCCAGTCATGTACCCTCCCACAAAACCACCCACCTACCCATTCACATACCACATCAAAGCTATTCATTTGCAACCTACCAAATTGCAAAACAGATTCCAAACGCCATCTTGTACCACAACACAGTCACACAACTACAAAGGCTCATACCACATCCAGCCACCCACTGTATATATTTGTATACATGTTCCTGTGATGCCCTTGCACAGAGCCCTGTTGAAGCACTCATGCATGTATCTAATGATATCCCATCTGAAATCCTCACATACTTTAAATCCACTGCAAGCAATATCTTTAATTTTTCACAACAACTCTAGCCAGCTCTGAGAAGCCTTGCATACATAAAACCCACACTGATCAATATATTATTTTTTTTCCCCAGAAACTCCAGCAACCTCTGTGGTGCTGAGGGCAGCTTTGAAGGGACTAAAGGCCTTTGAAGAACCAAGGGTTCGCACGCGTAGCCGTTGAAATTCTGCAACCCCTGCTGTGTTGTGTGTGTTCCCAGTAGTTTACTGCCGCTTTCGCGTGGAGAACCCTGTATAACAATTCATCAGCCACTAATCGCTTTCACAAACACGTGTCCTGACATCTTGCCACCATGTTTACTCATCGGGAATGATACACGAATTACAAAAAGCCATGAAATTGCCTGGCTCCTTGTTTATTATCTACTAGCTTGGACATTCATTTCTACACTGGGTGAGATCGAACCCTTTTTTCTGTTTTTTATTCCCCTTTTGTTTTTGTAAAAAAAAAAAAAATATTTTTAGCATTTTGGGGGGCAAATTTGTATTTTGACAAACTGTGGAATACCTTTCCGAGAGACTTCTAATATTGATAACACATAACAGAGACGGTTTAATTTTTTTAATGTTCTTTTTCTCTATGGGTGTATTTTTTCGTGCTGTATAGCAAGGGAACTGCATTATTTTAATTTGAGTACCAGGTGTTTGAGTTTAGGCCATCACACACACAGCAGTATATAATGTGTTTTATTTAAGTAGCAAACCTCCATATCAGATCTTTTTGTCTATATTGCATACTGCTAATTTACGTGCAGATTTATCTTCATGGCCACACTCCGTTTTCAGTACTGTTTGTTCACTTGTACTCATTGTGTCTGTATCTATATAAAAATATAATTGTTGGATTTAGAATATGAAAATATTTTTTATTAGGAACAATTTTCTTATATTACTGTTTTCAGTATTATCTATTCAAGTGTACTCCACTTTGTACTTGTATCCATATGAAAAACTATTTTTGGATTTGGTATATACTAAATATTTTTTTATTAAGTGCTATTTTATCAAACCCCTTTTTTCAATTAAAATTAGCATACTAGGCGGGGCCTGGACGCAGAGCCGAGCGGACGCAGGTCAGAGCTGCTCCCGCTCCAAACGCCAAATCTATCGGATAAAAAGCCTCAAAACGACTCCAAAACCCGTCAAATGGGCCACCAACAAAGAGCTGCTGACAAGGGCTACGCGTTGGTGCCAAACACCAGGCACCGACTGCAGAACACCCAGCAACGCAACCCGAGGCCTACAAGCATGGCTGGCGTGGAGGAGGCGGCCGCTCCCCCGCCGCCAGCGACGGCTTACAGAAAGAGACTGGTCCCACGTTCCCCCCCTATGGACCGGCGGGGGTTATCCTGGTCCCAGCTACCCATTACCTGCTGCCAAGCGACGACGGGGTAACCCGAAAACGACTGACACTCTGTGCAGCCGTGGACAAGATGGCGGACTCCGCACGGACCCCCACCACATGGGACTTACTGGAGCCGCTAGAGGTCCGCCTTGACAGGCTATTCACAGCCTTCTGGAAGAAGCTTGAGAGCAGACCACAAACCGCGAAACTGCCACCTGACCCACCTCACCCTCCCCGCTACGCACCAAGCTTGATCAGCCGGCAGGCTCATAAGACACACTCAGACGAGAGGCGGAGGAGATGGGTAAAGCCCAGGGTACGCGGGCCATGCAAGCAGAGGAACAAGGGCTGCCACCAAGCACCCACCCGCAGACCTGGGGGCACTACCTGCCATCCCCTAAAAGGAATCCGCTGGGCTACAACGGGACAACCGAAGCGAGACACCATGAAACAGGCACCAGAACAGAATGCTGGCAGGAGGAACGCCTTCCCGCCGCATGGCAACAGGGTTCCTGCACGCAACACCAGCCTCTCTCCACCGACTACCTCGCCTGCCCTCACTCCCAGCGCACATGTCCAGCCTCCAGGGAAGGGGTTGTGTGACCGAGACGGACTCTAGTTTCCTGCTAGCTAAGGACAGTGTCCCCCCCCTCTACAGGCACAGGCTGAGTAAACTGTCGACCACTCTATAGCAAAACATACCTATACTTAGTTTTTTTTTTGTTCTTTCTAAATGCAAATGTACACCTTGCATATTATGACTCATATGCGTTCAAATTATCTTGTTAACTTTAAAAATTACATATATGTAATCTTGAGAACGGACCCACATGATTCTTTCCTTCTATATGCTGGGAAAATAGGCAGTTCATTATTGTAAGGCGATCTCAGGCAAACATACCCAAGCTGACCATTACTACCTGCCTTAAAAGTGCTACTCTTGCTCACTTAGCAAAAATGTGTACAATTCTGCTGATATGTCAAATATGTAAATCTTAACTAGTCAGGCAATATTTACTAGTCCCTAATTACCACTATGCACAGTTGAAGTATAGCATGTTTACTGTCTTCCGCTTGATCACACCGGGACCCAACATAATAGACATGCAAGATGAGCATGCATTAGTGTGTCTATAAGCTTTACGAATGGACATGGCAGTTCCCAAGCTTTTGCCCCTCTGCAACCACTACACTTCATAGGCAAGCCTCACTGGCGGGGAGCTAACCTGGGGTGGATAAATTAACACATATCTGAAGCATTTACCTATCGATATACTAAACTAACCGGTGTGACCACTTGCTTTAGTTAAATTACCTTATTGTTGACAACACCAACTTTTCTAAAGTAATCGCAAGAGACCTAGCCTGCATGTCATTTTATGCATTAATAGCACTAGCCTGCCTACGTAATCAGCGTTGAATCTTCTTATGTTATTTCTTCTAAATAAAAATGTGCATGACTATTGATGACCACAATCTGTAAAGCAAATGTTTATAACTATACTCTGATGTCGCTATTGTGGCGCACCAGCGCTTACTGTTCTCCTTATGCACAACCAAAATAAAGAATTAAAAAAAAAAAAAAAAAATTAGCAAACTAACGTACTGAAGCATATTCACGTTATTCTAGCTACTCCTCGCAGCAGATTCTCCGGCACCATTTAAATTTAAGGCACTATGGGAAGAAGCACTACAGACAATCTTTTCAGACCGGGAGTCGTTTAAAGTGATCGCACTAACCCATTTGGGATCTCAGAGCACGAGGTTCAAAGAAATCAAGTATAAGATACTGACACAGTGGTAAGATTCCCCTCAAAAAATACATAGGTACCTGCAGGAGGTCCTTGACACTTGTTGGAGCTGTGGAGGTACAGGAGCTTCGCTCCTACACATATTCTGGGACTACCCGATCCTAGCCACATACTGGAATACTAGATACCAGCACTCCCCTCCCCTTTTCCATTTTTCCCCCTCATCCTACTCTCCCACCCTCCTCCAGCTCTTCCCGCACCCTTCCATTTCTAGACACTCTAACACTCCCTTTCTGCTAGGACCACAACATTACCATAGACATTCTATAGGGATAGGAAATACAAATATTTCCAGGTCACAATTCCCAACACAACGAATGAACTGCGACAAAGTTATCATTATTATATTATTTATATAGTGCCATCAGATTCCGTAGCGCTGTACAAAGGGTGGATTAAGAGAAATGTAATTGTAACCAGACAACTCGACGTACATAGCTTACATTCTAGAGGGAGTGGGGTATAGTGACACAAAGGGTAAAAGTATGGGTACGAAGTAAGATGTTAGAAAAGTATTCATTGAGGGCTTAGTAGGTAATTTTTTACAGTTGCAGGAGAGGAGTCATGGAGGGTGGGGGATGAAAACCTGCTAACAGTTTAATTGATATGCTTTCTTGAAGAAGTGAGTTTTCAATGATTTTTTGAATGAGTGGAGACTGGGTGAATTTCTTACAGAGGAGGGAAGGGAGTCCCACAGAAGAGGTGCAGCCCTGGAAAAGTCTTGGAGGCGAGCGTTAGAGATGGGAGAACGGACAGAGGATAGACGTAGGTCTTTATCTTTTTTTTTTTTTTTTTTTTTTTAATTCTTTATTATGACGATCAGGTGAGTACAGAATCACAAATATTCATACACCACAACAGTGTATATACAGTATGTCAGATCGTAACTCAACGTTGAAATTAAGCATTGTTATCTTCTGATCATCTAACACACAGCAAGCGTCATATGGCTGTCAATCAATCAGTAAAGCGTAGACAATTTGAGCAAGTTAAACAATTTAACGACTATAGATAGATGCATCGTTAAGAGCTAAAACAGTTCCAGTAACATCAATAATCAATCAAGTAAGGTTAAACAAGGGGATATCTCGGAGCCCCCGTTCCGCAGTCCTTCCAAGTGACCTGGCATATAGACCTAATAGCCAAGAGAGTAGGTAAGAGCTTCAGTCTCAAACATGGTTTGATGTGACATATATGGCTGAGAGAACCTGCGCATCCCCAGTTGGGGGTAGTGTCGAAGATATGTAGGCATATTATGTTAAGCTAAGTGTGTTGTATTGCAGGCGAGATTGTGAGTTCCAAGCACTCACAATGCACCACTAAGGGCGCCACCCCCAAATCCGCACCTTAATCTGGGATCCCCTGAAGATGGAAATTCTAGTAGTCCCTCGTGTTACATAGGTGGTTCGGGTGTGTCTGTCTACTTCAGTAGTCCGTCAGTCAGACGTCTGATGAGGTGCCTTGGGCTGTCGTAGGGCGTATGTTATATTCCCTTCCTCTCGTCGGTCTAGTGTGTCATACTTTGGGGTCACTTCTCAGTACGGACATTTCCCTAGTTATCTCTTTAGTCAGCATGTGGTGATGGCACTGGTACGCCTCCCTGGGATCTACTGCCTATTTCGCCTATAGCTCGCGCATCCTCACAGTCGGGCACCCCCGATCCGACCTCCCCGGGCCAGTCCGAGCCGCCGCCACTGTGTCCCAGAAATAGGTTGCGTGGGTTTGAGTAGAAACCTTGTACGTTGTGAAAATGAGAAAAAAGGGGGAGGGGGGAGGGGGGAAGGAGGGTTGGGTTTAGAGGTGGCACCATACGTCAGCACGCGCCCGGGCACTCCTGAACCGTGTGAAATAGTGTGCTTTACGGTCTTCCTGCACCCGGTCTTGAGAGGTATACATACCACGGGGTCCAGGCTTCGACATGTTTGGTGCTCCTTCCGAGCAGTTCTGCGTATCGCGCCTCGGCCGTGTGTATGTCCTCTATCCTCTGAAGCCAGTCTGTCATAGTAGGTGGTTGTGTTTGTTTCCATTTAGCGGGTATGGATGCTTTGGCCGCATTTAGTAGGTGGCGGATTATCGATCTCTTGTATTGGGCTATTGAGCCTTCCGTGTGATGGAGTAGGGCCATTTCTATGTTGAAGTCAGGTAGATCTCCCAGGATGGTTGTCATTTCCCGTTGTATGTCCTCCCAAAATGGCTTAATCTTTGCGCAGTCCCACCAGATGTGTCTTATTGTGCCCGTGTGGGTTTCGCATCTCCAACAGGTGTCTGTAGTTCCCGGGAATATTCTGTGTAGTAGGGATGGAGTCCTGTACCAGTGGGAGAGTAGCTTGAAGTTGACCTCCTGGTAGTTGGTACTAATGGAGCTCTTGTGCTGCAAAATCAATATCTGTTCCCATTGTGTGTCAGTAAACGTCCTATCCGTCAGCTCTTCCCATCTTCTCTTGAACGCCGTGTTCCGTGTGCGGTCTCCTGTTATTAGCTGTTGGTAGATGACTGAGACACTGCCATCGGCAGCGGAGCCGGTCATGCAGGAGCGTTCAAACCACGTCTGTTCTCTATGTAACGCTACCCTGTTGGGGAGGTTGTAGTAAAAATGTCGTAGTTGCGCGTAATGAAATCTGTGCATCAGTGTCGGTTGTGGTATTCCACTCCATTCCCGAAGATTCCGTATTCCCGCGTTACTGAGGACCTCGAATATCGGGACAAAGTCTCCATTTCCCTCCATAGGCCAGGAAGAATGATGTAGTCCTCCGCCTATCTCCGAATTATGAGTTATCGGTATCAGGGGGCTCGGCTGTGGGGAGATATGTTGGTTTCGTCTCAGGTGAGACCATGTCTTTAACGTTTGAGTGACGGGTGATTCAGCGCCCAGCTTTGATGTTACGTCCGCCGAGTTATGCCATGTGAGTCTGGGGAGGGCTTTGTTTATGCCTTCTCTATTCAATGCCACCCACAGTTTGTTATCAGATGCCACATGCCAGTCCCTGATCCGCTGCAATACCGTGGCATGGAAGTATTTGCGGATATCTGGTAAAGCCAGGCCCCCCCAATTCTTGGGTAGGCATAGCTTGTCAAAGCTGAGTCGTGCCCTTTCTCCCTTCCAGACGTATTGTATCACCGCCGACTTAAGAGATGTAAAAAATCCTGGCGGGATGTGCCAGGGAATGGTGTGAAAATGGTAAAGTAGCCGCGGGAGAATGTTCATCTTTATTACCGATATACGTCCCTGCCAGGAGATGTGGTCGTAGTTCCAGCTCTTAAGGTCGATTAGTATTGTGCGCAAGAGGGGGATGTAATTCTTGGCATACAGTTCTTTCGGGTTCCTGGGTATCCAGATTCCTAGGTATCGCATCTGGTCCTGGCACCAATGGAAGGGGTACTCACGTTGAATTCGCTCTCCTGTGTTCGTCGGAGTCGAGACGTCCAATAGTTCGCATTTAGTTAAATTGAGCTTCAGCCCTGATAACTGGCCATATGTATCGAATTCTTGCATCAAGACCGGCAGGGATTCAGCTGGATCGTTCACGAAGAAGAGCATGTCGTCTGCGTATGCAGCTACCTTATGTTCCTGGGTCCCATGCCGAAATCCTCTGATCTCTGGTGTATTTCTCACCCTATCCAGGAACGGTTCCAGCGAGATGGCAAACAGGAGTGGCGATAGTGGGCAACCCTGTCGCGTGCCATTGTGAATGGTGAAGGTGTCCGTAAGCGCACCATTCACCCTTACTCTGGCGCAGGGGTCTGTATAGAGCGCTTCTATCCAAGTCATCATCCCTCTTCCTAGTCCCACTCTTCGTAACGTCGCCATCATGAAGCTCCAGTTTACCCGGTCAAAAGCCTTTTCGGCATCTGTTGAGAGCATTAATAGGCCTGGTTTCTCCCTAAGGGCTAATGCTTGTATGGAAAACGCCCGGAGTGTGCAATCTCTGGCTTCCCTACCCGGCACAAAACCCGTTTGATCCGGATGTATTAAGCGCGGTACATATTTTTGTAGTCTGGTGGCAATGATCTTGGTGAAGAGCTTCACATCCGCGTTGAGAAGCGAGATCGGCCGGTAGCTACTGCAGTTTTCGGGGTTCTTGCCGGGTTTAGGGATTACCGTGATAGTGGCTGCTAACGTTTCCTGGTGGAATGTGTCTCCCTGCTGGAGTCGATTGAGGGCTGCCATTAGATGTGGCGTAAGAATGTCTCTGAATGACTTGTAGTATCCCACCGAGAGTCCGTCTGGTCCCGGGGCCTTCCCTTTCTTCGCTGCCTTAATCGCCGCCTGTACCTCTTCCGTGGTGATCGGGGCCTCCAGTAGTTCCGCTTCTTCTGGTGTTAGAGCGTCCGGTTGGAAACCTTGTAGGTAACGCCATGTTGCGTCTCGTAGGTCCGCTCCGCGGGCGTCGGGGAGTGACGGTGTGGAATTGTATAGTTGTCGGTAGTAGTTACAAAATTCAGTGGCAATTGCTTCTGGGAATTGTGTAAGTGTGCCATCGGTCTTCCGTAGTTCGTGTACTTGCGCCCTCGCTTGTTGGGGTCGGATCATGCGGGCTAGGAGCCTCCCACCCTTGTTAGCGTGGATGTAGAAGAAGGCCTTGGATCGTTGTGTCACCCTATGGTGTTTGCTGGCTACCAGGTCTGCCAGTTGTCGGCGAGCATCCAGAAGTGAGCGATAGTGCTCTTCGAGTTGTGATCGCTTGTGTTGTGCTTCCAGTCGGGAGATCTGGTCGGTGAGCTCCAACATATGTCGCTGCGATTCCCTTTTATTACGAGAGGCAATCCTGATGAGATGGCCTCGAAGTACACTCTTGTGCGCTTCCCATAGCGTCACTTTTGACACCTCTTCCGTGTCGTTTTCCCTGAAGTAGTTGGTGAGATGTTCTGTCAGGGCAGCCTGCACTCCTGGGTCTGACAGGAGCGACTCATTTAGTCTCCACTCCGTCTTGGTGGGCCTGAACAGCGGGGAATCCAGCTTCACGGACACTGCGCTGTGGTCCGACCAAGGTGTTGGCGCGATTGTTGCTGACTGTAGGTGTTGTAGGCCTTCCTGTTGTAGAAGAACATAATCGATGCGAGAGTATCTCTTATGTATGGCCGAGTAGTGCGTATAATCTCGAGTCGTTGGATGTATGGTCCGCCACGCATCCACCAGTCTTGAGTCCCGCATGGTCTTCTTTATAGCCCTGATCGCGGATTGTGGTATACTGCTGTGTCCTGTCGAGGAGTCCAGCAACGGATCAAGCGGTGCGTTAAAATCCCCCCCTATGATGAGCGAACCTTCCGTGAATATTGCCAGTTGGCGGAATGTTTTGCACAAGACATCGCCTGTTTTGCGTTTGGCGCGTAGATAGAGGCAAAGGTGTATGTCCTCCCCGTAATCGTGCCTTTGATAAAAATGAACCTACCGTTAGGGTCTGTCTTTTGGTCCAGCAAAGTGAAGGCAAGATTAGCGGCCAACAGTATCGCAACTCCTACCTTTCGGGTTTCGGGGTGAGTGCTGTGGTAGTTGATTGGGTAACCTCTGTCTTTCAGTCTATGGGTATCCGAGGATTTGAGGTGCGTTTCTTGTAGCATTGCTACTGAGATCCGTTTGCGATGAAGTTCTCTTAGGAGGTGTGTGCGCTTCTCAGGCGAGTTAAGGCCTCGGCAGTTCTGCGTGAGGACATGTAGAGGTGCTGCTGTGTACGCCATGGAGTGAGTGTGGGCGAAGTCGCTGGCGTCTCCGTAGTCGTGTTCAGGTGTTCTGGGTCCAGTGGCCCTCGCGCACGTCGACTGCCCGTGGGGGAGGGAGGGGTGGGGGGGGGATGGATGGGGAAAAAGAATACAAGTACAGTTAGAGAAGAGGGAAGGTAGAACCTTCGTGAGTCACAATTCCCACGAGTTGGGGGCGGCTCGGCCCACGCCCAGTTCAGCCCGTCCCAGGGGGCCCCCGGTGTGAGTGCTCAGAGGTGTGATGTCAATAAGAATCAAAGTTATCCCTTCAATACGAGGGAGTCCTGTGTAGCTGGGTGGATTACAAGACCGTACCGTTCCCTAGCAAGCTAGGGCAGCCGCGGTGTTGGGTCCCCCAGTAGTGTGGTCTACACAGGTGTAAGTCGGGGTGGTGGTGAGACCGAAGAAGTCCAGTGCCACTGCCCAGTCAGCCGCAGAGGCTCAGTGTCGAGTGGTGTAGTAGTGTGTGAACTCTCTCAGGGGGGTGTCCGTGTCCCACTTGTTCCCAATCTAAATTTAATGGCTAGTACAGTGAAAATATCGATTAGTACGGTCACGTAATATGGGGGTATAGGTTAACATCTGTTGGGATATATGGTGTGAGTGTTTGCTGGTCCTTCCCTATGTCGGGGCGGGTAGCCCATGGCTATCTTAAGTTAGTTCGGGTCGTGGGTCGTGCCGGGCCGGGCCGGCTGCGTATGGAGTGCGTTCCGGGTCCCCCCACTTCCCATAGCGGGCTCTGTTTTGGGTCCCCTATTCCGAGGATAGGAAGCGGAACTAGCCGTCCGTGGGGGAGGAGGGGGAGGCACTAGGTGGTATGGGCGCGTGCGAGCCTGTCCGCCGTGGGTGAACGTCTCTAGTTGTGTCTATCATACGGTGCAAGGAACTGACAATGCGACATAGCAAACATATAACATCACTCCTCAGTTCCACTCAGAAACCGATCGCCCCCCCACCCAGCCAGACCCACCCGCATCTCCCCAACCCTAGGTATCATGTGCTACCAGTGAGTCATAGGTGTAGTCCCCGCTTAACTCTCCATATATCCCCTACTCCCTCCGTGGCCCTAGGGCACTGCAGCATCCCTGCCATACTCCCACCCATAAAGCTATCCCACCCATTACAGCCCGGTACATCAGTATCAACGAAATAAGATCACATACCCAAATATGTCCCCCAATTGTTCCCCACCTCCCTCCACCCATCTTTTAGATAGTGCTATAGGCAGTTGTTAAGTGATTAATATGACCTGACCAAATCACATTTGCAGCATCAGAAAAACCACAGTATATCAAGTGCTAAAGCGTCCCGTAAGTAACCAACAGTCATATATAGCGACTCAGTTCATGTTCCGCGTGCACAAGTGGGGGATTCCTTGCAAGGGTCCCAACCCGCAGGTAAGCCAGGCGGTGCGTCCCATCCCCATCAGGCCCCCCTCCCCAAGCAACTCGGGGCAGCCTCCCTTCCCCAGGGGCATGTTAGGAATGTGTGGCAACACCCGGTCATGCGTAAGTCTCCGCACATGTGCGCGTGTATGCAGCATTTCAACAGTCCCGTATAGCGACACAGTTCATGTTCTACGTACACACTTGGGATATTCCTTGCAGGTACCCCAACCCATGGGCAAGCCAAGCGGTGCGTCCCACCCCCGTCAGGCCCCCCTCCCCACTCAACTTGGGGTAGCCTCCCTTACCCAAGGGCGTGTTAGGAGAGTGTTGCAACACCCGGTCATGTGTGAGACCCCATACATGTGTATGCGTGAACAGTACTTATCTGACTTCTGCTGTACGCGGGATGGCGTCGGCATCTGTGGTTATCAGCAGGCCGTGATATGTTGGTGTGTCATGGTCGGTCTTCCTTGTCTGGCGGGTATAGGTGGGGAGCATAACCTTATTCCTCCGGGTCCGTGGGTATCAGTTGCCTGCGGGCCTGCGGGCGCCTAGGTGTGGCGTCTCGTCTCCTTCGCTGCAGGTTCGGGGTGTGAATTCCCTGTCTCTGGTCCATAGGCCCCAGGATCCAGTCGGTGACCTCCGTAGGCGGAAGGTTGAGGCGTTGTAGGAACCTGGGCACCTCCTCCGGCCAGCGTAGCGGGAGCCAGTCGTCATGATGTCTGGCCAATAGCATAAAGGGGAAACCCCATTTGTATGGGATCCCTCTATCTCTGAGTAGCGCTGTGATGGGTCTCAGGGCCCTGCGGGCCTCAAGCGTGAGGGGAGACAGGTCTTGGTAAAGGGCAACTTCTGCGCCGTTGAAACGCCAGGTGGGCCTTGCGCGGGCTTTGTTCATTATTCTCTCCTTCAGTTTGTAGGAGTGTAGGCAACATATAATGTCTCTCGGTGTGTTATCAGACGTGCGTGCTCTGTTAGCCCTATGCGCCCTGTCAAACGTTATGGAGTCTGGCGCATCTGAGCCCAGTATGTCGCGGAACAGCGTCTGTAGTGTTGCTTCCACGACCTCCGCCCCTTCGGGTTCTGGTAGGCCGCGGACCCTAATGTTTGATCTGCGGCCCCTGTTATCAAGATCTTCAGTTTGGCGTCTTAAGTGTAGAAGAATATTGCCTTGCCTGTGTATAGCCAGATTTGAAGCCTCAACCCTCTCCCCAACAGCCTGCACTGAAGCTTCAGCTGCCTGTATCCTGGAGGCCTGTGTGGAGATTTCGGCCTTAAGTGAGTTTACCTCCGTGCGGATCGCCGCATGTAGATTATCAGAGAGGGTCTGCATGTCAGTTTTGGTGACCATAGCTGCTGCCAGGTCTTTTATTGCCTTAATGTCCGCACTGATCTCCGCCAGCGTGGGTGCAGCCGCCTCCGTAATTGGTGAGTAGGCCGGGGAGTCGGCCATGCTTGCGCCCGCGGCCTCGTGGTACTCGGCGGGTGCCGGGGCCAGGTACCCGTCCATGGGACCCGTTTGTGCGGCAGTCGCTGGATGCCTGGGGGTTTGTGAGCCGTCAGGGCGTTTAGTGCGCCCCATTTCCGTGCCGTGCTGATAAGTAAGCCTGCTGTATTTGCTGTGTGGGTCGGAGCTCGTCCCTTAAGCGGCCATCTTCGTTCGCGGCCAAACCACGCCCCCTAGGTCTTTATCTTAAGTTATATGAGAAGATGATATTACATTACTTACCCCAGTTTTAAGACTTACTTGAAATGTTGGAGTTCCCTACATACAAAGTATAATTAATGATTCCTGGAGCAATTTTTTGTATCACTTATACCAAACAAATACAAATTTGCAAACTACATTACCGCTATGGTTGTGTGCAAATTCTTAAACTCTTTTTTTTCCACATTTTTTTTTAATAGTTTAAAAACACATTTTTGAGTTTTATTCCTGTGGAGTTCTTTTATACACTCTCTTTAGACCAACAAAATGGAGGCAGAGGACCTATAGTCTTCCTATCTAGAGGACTCACATATAACAAATCCACACCAAGCAATATCTTCCATTATTAGGAAGCACTTCCTACCGACCCTGTTTCTGTTTCCTTAATAACATGCCTTCAGGTTTTAGGCACCTTCCCCAGTTACCTTTTCAGTCACATCTGAGCAGTCAGTGAAAATGTTCTCTTTGTCTAGTACCCTCAAATCTCCTCCGCTCCCTCCTGCCCTAAGTCCCCATCATAACCTTTTGATGAATTTATTGTTAAATCTCCCTCTTTGATAATATTGTAAAGCGCTATGGACTATGCTGGTGCTATATAAATACCAGTAATAATAATAATAATGGTAAGCTCACGTCACGAGTCATCTATCCTGGTACACTGTATAAATGGGATGTAAATGCTAGATCTCAGCTCATGATCAGGGTTCTCAATTCCTTTTGTATTGGTTTGATCGCTCATCTGATTATTCTGTGGATTATGTTGGTGCTCTATCAATAATAATAGCAATAATAATAATAATGATGATGGTCTATTGCTGCCCTTTAAAGGAAAGCTCTTCTGGTGTCCAGACGATTGACACCAAATACAAATCACAGGATGTTGAAGCTGGAACACAAATTTGGAATGGTTCCACTGAACCTGGAACATTTATTTTTCCCTTTGCAACTGTCTAAAGGTTACTAATGTCCCAGACTTTCAGCAGGTTCAGGTTATTGCTTTTCCAAGAGCTCTGATCCTTGATGCTTTTCAACCTAGCAGGATTCTCTACCGAAGTTCGTACGATTATTCATTAAAGTGAAAGTTTTGGAGAATTCACATTTAATTCAAAGTAATTTTGTTACCTTTAAATGTTCCAAAACCATTTAAAAAAACGTTATCATTAATGTTTTCTTTTTATAATACATTTATCGGTCACTGTACGTAGAATGAACACAATTACGCAATATACAAGCTTTTTGTGTCATCATCATCCAATGGTTCCCGGTACCCGCCTAAGTGCCTGTGATAACTTTCCCATGCGTTACCATGCTACCATGAGCATGCTTGCATTGCACACACGGGAAATAAGGATCTCAGTTGATATCAATTGGAGGTCAGGTTGTGCCAGAATAGCATTGTATTTGATTTGAAAATTAATGAAATAGTATACTCTGTATACCCAAAAGCATTTTTGAGCTGTGGGCCAGGAATCTTGTAACCTATTTTAGCTTTCTCCAATTCGCTAATAATGTCACTGTTTAGTGAATAAACCCACACTTGTATTTGTATTTTTATCTCTTCTATTGTTTTATATATGTCATGAATCTGTAATCTGCTATGAATTTTTCTTTCTTTTAATTTTCTAAGTAGTGCAGTTTTAAAATACACTGCACTGAAAAACACTGATTTCCTCTCATCTGTTTTCTTCACAGATTGACTTTTGTTGTGGTTTTTGTGGTCATGAGCAGTTTCTAAATACCTAACTCAGAATAGGAAATGTTTTTTTTACAAACTGCGATGTGCATACTATACTATACTATATTTTGATACAAGCAACATTCTCTTCTCATTTTCTATTTGTTCCCATAAATAAACAGATTGGCAGCAAATGTTAATGCCAGTCATAGACTATTGAAATGTTATATTTGCATTTATAATGCACAGGTATCTCTCTAGGCTTAGTTCTGTATAATTGGTTCTGTTACTTTTTTCTCCATTGCAACTGTACTACCCATCAATTAGATAGCATGAACAAAAAAAAGGGCCTCTTTGCATTGTGGTTGTTAACTATCTGCAACAACCTGTTAATTCCAACAGCCAGTAAATATGTGCAGCCACAAAATACTGACAAACACAAAAAGTTTCCAAGGTTAAACCCTGCCATTAAAGGACAACTGTCATCTCAAAGCTATTTGATAATTTAATAATACTTTCATCGAGTATTTAAAGCAAATATACATTTTTAATGAAGTATATGTAAAAAAAAAAAAAAAAAGAGAGAATATCACCCTTACCTTTATTACATTTAATAATAAATATAATATATACATGCACCTCATTCAGACAGTGTTTGAAAATCAACAAACTATAGAAACTGTCGGGAAGACTATAAGAGCAGGGGTGCCCAAAAGATAGATCCCCAGGTGTTGTAGAACTACAACTTCAATTATGCTTTGCATGCCTTTAGAATGACAAAGCATAATTGAAGCTATAGATTTAAAGCATCTCGGGATCTACCCAGGGCCGGCCTTAGGCCTTTAGGCGTCCTGTGCAAAAAAAAACATTTTGCAGCACCCCTCATTTGTCATAACCCTTCATTCATGTATAGTGTGTTTAAAATGGAGTAATGTTTTTATAGGGGATTTATTAAACGTGTGTGAGAGGTTCTATGGCTGTGTGTGATATGTATGCTATGTGCTGGCTGTGTGTGATATTTGTAATGGGTGTTTTGGCTGTGTGTGATATATGTATTCATATATTTCACTGGCTGTGTGTGATATTTGTAATGGGTTTTATTGGAAGTGTGCGATGGGTATTTAATTCAGATAATAATATATCTGTAGGCCCATGTGTGAATGCAGGTATGCATTTTTGCAGATTCACATGCACACAGTACCACAGTCAGGTGCACACAGTTTTACACATACACTGTCAAAAGTAGCCACATGCATACAGTCTCAGGCACATAGTCACACAGGTACAGGCAGACAGTGACACACACACACACTCACATACAGGTAATAGCAGCCACACACACAGTTACAGGTAGCCACATATACACACACAGTTACAGGTAGTCAGTCACACACACAGTCACAGGCAGTCACACACACTCACAGACAGACACACACACAGTTAACTGCAGACATACACACACATAGTAACAGGCAAACAATCACATACACACAGTTATGTGCAGACAGACACACACACAGTTACAGACAGTGAGTTACATACAGTTACAGACAGTTTCTCACACACACAGTTACGGCCACAAACACACATTTATAGACAGTTTCTCTCTCTCTCTCTCTCACACACACACACACAGCTACAGACAGTTTCTCACACACACGTTTACAGTCTCAGTCTCTCTCTCTAAAGTGAATACACGTTATGTAGGGCCATAATCCTCTATGATACACTTTAGCTTATTTAGCACTATTTAATTTGTCTCCCACATTTGGAGTTAGTGTAGGACCCACCAATATTGGGGTACTGTAAAGTAGACGTGGACTTAACACAATATGGCCCTATGGGGGAACTGAATGCCCATATTTATTTTCTTAGATAGACAAATTTAAGTAGCTTGATAATCTTATTTGTGTATTATTATGTGTGCTCCGTAACTTCATTTGTATCATGTATGAATATTGGTCACTATGGAAGCACCATTCCTGTAGAATGCATGTTTTGGGTGTGCCCCCAATCCTTTTTTCTTTCCTATAATTCCTTTCAAAACTTACTGAAAGGTTTATTAGCTTAAAAAAAAAGTTTTGAGGTGACAGTTGTAGGCATTGGTATTGAGCAGACTTTAAAGGACAACAACTGATATAAAAAACTATAGACTTTAAATATATAACATTAAATGACCAAAGTAACTACATCAGAAAAATGTTCTAATTAACCATTATTTGTGGTCGTAAGCAGTTTCTAGACAATTAATAACATTTTGCTAAAAACATTTTACTTCTCTTTCTCGGTTTCTAAAAACAGATTGCCAACAAATGTTAATGCCAATCAAAGATTATATGAATGTTCTATTTGCATCAATACCACAAAGGCAATCTCCCCAGATCGAGATTAAGAGAGCACAAGGCCTTAGGCAGGATGCCAGATTGGGCCCCCCTTCTAGAGCCCTGGGCATTTTTGTATTAGTGTTGTGTGTGGTGGCTGAGTATTGCATGTGTGGGGGGATGCAGAGTGTTGTGAGTGTGAGTATGTGTAGTGGCTGAATATTAATGAAATAATATATAATGGTGATCCTATTATTTCAGGGAACACTCACAAGTGAGGGTTAACACCTGGAAACTGAGTAAAAGTAGAATAAACAATAGAGTGTATCCCAGGGGGAACTGATCAGTAGTAATTCTAAGATACATGCAGAGAATGTGTATTCAAGGTAGAAATGATTGTACGTAAATAAGAATGAAAATTCAAATAAAACAAACAAACAAAAAAAACATTAATAGGTGTCAATTGGGAAGGATACAAAAAATGGTTAAAACTCCATATGGATAACAAATACCAACACTAAGTGGCTCTGTGAATCACTATCAGGAATCCCTACGGATAATCAGTTTAGAGATGTATATGGATTTGGCATATTTGCATCTATATTTTAAATACTTATGATAATGGAATGATTAGCTCAGGGATAACAATGTATACATTTGATAATAGTTGTACAAGCTATCCATAAACAGCTACAGTAATGTTGCTAAATCCCTTGCATCATTTATGGATCCTACAGTCTGAGAATATAGAATGGTAGTGAGAGGAATCAAGAGCCTTAAGTAGCCTGCTGGGCACACTGTAGAGTTAGAAGAAATTTGTGATATTCTGTTTCTCCAAAGAGATTTGTGAGTGGCTATAGCTACTTCACTATCAAATCCTGTTCAGCTGTTAGATGTATGTACACCAATAATCGTAGCATGAGCCTCCCAAGTCACTGTTTACTGGATATTCATCTAAGGTTGTTGTAAGTAGTAGCTCGGGCTCCTGCTTAGCCAAGACCTGTTCTGCTGATCAGTATAAGTACACAAAAGGAAAATCCTGTGTGTCTTAAAGGAAACTTAACTATAACCCCCACTATCTCTGACTGCTAGTAATAGATAAAAACTACTACTACTCATGAGAAATTAAAATAACATGATTAAATAAAGAGGTGAGTGATCATCACTCAAAATAAGCTCTGTGAAGCAAACGTGCAAAAAGGTGGTTTAAAATAAACACGATCGAGCTATGTTGTCGACATCCTGAAGTACAAAGGCTGAATATGTTGTGTGTGTAGAAGGCTTTGATAACTTTATCCAGGATAAATTCTGACCCATACAAAACCAGACTTTCCCATACACACACTAACCTATATACATATGTGGTGACTCATACAAACACACGCATACACAGAGGCTTACCCATACACAACCACTCATGCACACATATACAAACTGATCTATACACACAGAGACTGACCCACACACACTGACCCATACCACCCATACTCATACTCACACTCACATAAACTGACCCACACACACCCATGCACACACATGCCAACCCATACACACACACTCACATAAACTGACCCATACACACAGACTTACTGACTCATGAACACATGCCCACATACTGACCCATCCATACACACACCTACAGAATTATCCATGCACACAAACACAGAAGACCCAAATACACGCTGTCTGAACCATCAGTACACACACTGGCCCATACAGAGGGCACACTCAGCAGCAGCTATGTGGAGGCCTCACTTTTCCCTGGTCTGTGCAGGGTTGAGCCTCCTTTCTACCCTGTGCTGCTGTCATTAACCAAGGAGGAAGTGAAGTATAATAACTATCTCCCAGCAAAGTGCCACCATTTTGATTGTGTGGGGTTACAAGAGGCCAAAAACATAGAACAGGGCAGGAGGCCAAAGCATAGGACTCTGCCAGCAAAAACTGGACACTTAGCAACTATACACATACAGAGCTAGAGTTTCAGGCTCAGAAAGGGGTCCAGTACCTATGCCGCCTTATAAGCAATATGTATTTTCATCTCTCTACACTCAATTGGTTCTGTTACTTTGTTCTCTGTTGCAAATGCACTACCCATCAATATAATATGATGCAAATAGCAGCATTTGATTGGAGTAGTGCTGCGTTTGGTAGCAAATACCTATGTTCGATCCGTTGGTTCTCTATGATAAGCTTTGGTTTGAAGATCATGGAAGATGTCAGCTGATGTCTTCATAGTCAGTATGGGCGGCTGCAGCGGAGGAGTCCTGACACTGGAAATTAGGTCAGTGATCATTCCTTAAGTTTATTTTTTTAATACCAAAGGCGGTTGGACAAAGGGGTAGACAGAAGGGAACCTATAGTCCTGTAAAAACTATTGTTAATGTCAGGACTATAGGTTTCCTTTAATATGTCTTCAATAGATAGGCAATGCTAATTTGAAGTGAGATTTGCCTGTCAGAGCACTGTGATGGGTGGGCTTCCAGTACACAAACATAGTTATTCACTAAGGTTAAAATTCAAAATGAATTCAAAGTAAATTTTAAACCTTATGTCAAAATAATAATGTCAAACAAATAATGTCAAAACAGGAAAAATTAAGCTTTGCTTTTAGTTTGGCTACTCTGGAAGAGAAATGCACTTTGAATTCTCAGTTTAGTAAATTATCCTGTTTTCTGGCAGCTCAATTTTTATTTTGTATTGGCTGTTTGTAGATCAATAGATATTTTTTTTGTTTTAATGATTTGCAGTGGATTTTATTTTTATTTTTAGTATTTCTCAATTGTTTTAGATTATTTGTAGCCCCCCTGAACTGAAAATACATAATCATTACATATGAAAAAAGGTGGAGCAGTAAAAAGGTCTATATTTATATGCTGGGACCATCTCATGCCGAAGCTCTAAATGTGCACGTCGGCGCTCATTGTGTAGGCATTAGACTTGGGCACTTCTGAAATTTTCATTTTTCATACAAAAAAAAAATTCAGTTTAGTCAGAACCGAAATCCGTCAATTCTTCCATTTGTTTTTTTTACGAATTTTTTTGTTTTTTGTTTGGATAAACCCATTCATTTATTCGGCGCAATTTAATTGAACCAAATTAATTGAATATAACATAAAAATCAGTTCCCTAATCCCTAAATAACGAATAGCCTGAAGTGAATGAATTAAAACCATTTGTTTCAAATTTCATACATTGATCTCACAACATGGCATTGAACAATGTTCTATTTCCCTGAATTTACGCCTAAAACTCCTGAACAGTCAAATGCCTGAACGCTATCAATCACTGGAAAATGTATTGGCACTATTAGTAAACTCCCAAACACTCACTATAGGCATTCATAGGTCGAATGGCATTGCAAATGCAATGCAATGCTTTTTGCTTAGTCTCTTGGGCTCATGAATCATCATGCTTCACTGACAGGTGGGAACTGGCAACACAATATCATTTAAGAAGGGAGTGGGACAGTAGCCAATTAAATAGGCCTTTACATACTGCCAGAAAAAAACTGTAAAAAAAAAAAAAAAAGTATCAGCTCAAGGCAATCCTTCAGTGCAAAATCTATCCAGATATTCCATAGGCCAGCCATTCAGCCATTTTAGAGCTCAGCCAGCCCACCACCCTGTGAGCCATCTTAGGCACTGACACAATTCAATTACAGCCTGAACCTGCCAGAAGTGGCTATGTCCTCCTCCAGCTCCTCAAGTGATCTAGCCATGGATTTAGTGGAGGGGGGGGCAAATAAAAAGCAAGTGGGAGAAGCAAGGGAAAGCAGAGGCAGCCCAGGATCTTAAAGGCTGCAGATCCTGGGAAGAAAAAAAAAAGTATGCAGAGAACTTTGGTGCAGAGGGGAATGCAGTACTGGTTACCAAGTTGTGCCAGTACTACCAATGTATTTTTGGTGGAGCAGCCAAGCAGCTATGCTTTTAAAGTTTTTTAAAAGTGAAAGTTGGGTCACTTAAGCACATAGAGGGAAAAAAACCCACCATGTGCAGCTCAGCTTTAAAGGAACACTATAACTGGGAAAACACAGTTTAGCCTCCCTGTCAGCAATGTAACTGTAATTACTCATCCTTATAGCAGAGCTGCACAGGTCCATCACAGCTTGCTCCACCCACACTCTGCCTCCTTGGCTGCGATCTTCATCAAAATCAGCCAATCCAATGCTTTCCCATAGGAATGCATTGGGAGGCTTTCATGTTGCAAAACACAGCTGCTCTATCAGAAATCTATATCTATTAGAGTTCTATACCTACGTCACTTCCGATGCCCCCACGTCAGAGGAAGTCATGCGAGATCAGCTGCGCGCTAGCAGGCCTCGGGGTATAGAATTCTGGTGGAGGCAGTGCAAGCATGTGCGCCGCTTCTGATGACGCTCGGTCAGCTGGGCCTTAAATCTGAAGGTTGTAATCCTTCAGCTATAGAAACCTGATGGGAGTACTGCGCATGCGCGCAGCACATCCATCAGATATAGCAATCTGATATACAAATCGGACGGATGTACTGCGCATGCACGCAGCACATTCTTCAGATATAGAAATATGATGGCTGTACTGCGCATGCGTGCGGCACATCCTTCAGCTGTCAAAATCTGATGGGTGTACTGCGCATGTGCACAGCACATCCATCAGATATAGCAATCTGATCTACAAATCTGACGGGTGTACTGGGCATGCACGTGGTACATCTTTTAGATTTCTATACCACAGCTTTCACTGTGTAGTGACATACATACTGTAGGCGAATGTGGTGTTAAATAAGGGAGATGCAGGGTTAATGGGGGTGACACACAGGGGTAGGGGTGATACACATGGGATTGGGGATATGGAGGGGTGACCAAAAGTTGCCTTACAATCCAGAAGTCCCTCTAGTGACCGTCTGGTAGACAGCCACTAGAGGTGGAGTTAACACATAAAAGGTAATTATTGCAGTTGCAATAGTTACCTTTACAGGGTTAAGGGACCTGGGACACTGAACCCAGACCACTTCAATGAGCTGAAGTGGTCTGGGTGCCTATAGTGTCCCTTTTAACATGTCCGTAAACATATTATAGAAACATATTAAAGTAATTCATCAGTTACACGTCATTGCAGTTACTACGACATCAGGCGGATGGTGAAGGGGAAGGTGAACAAGGCAGCAGCCGCCTCCAGGACGACAGGAGGTGGTTCGCAACAACAAGAACTAGACCTGCTGCCCTATGAAGAGGAGCTCCTGCAGTTCCTGGGAAGAGACAGCCTTGTTGGGATTGAGGGGACAACTGGTGCTGAAACATCTGAAGGTGCGCTGTTAAATTCATGTTTGTTAGTCGAAATGTACATATATCAGTTTTGTGTGTGTGTGTGAATGGAACTAGGCAAACTAGGCGTCTGCTTAATGTCTGGGTGACCAGCAGGGGTGGGGGGGGGGGGGGTGGGGGGGGGGAGCGCACATCACTCCTCTCCTCTCCCTTCCACAGCTGACTGAAGAAGCTCTATTTGAGAGTGAAACGCGTATTGGCCATTTTAAAAAGGACTTTTATTGAGGACTCTTTGAAATATTATTTTTTATATTTATTTTATACCAATAAATCTGTCACTTTTTATTCAAGATCCCATTTTAAGTTCCTTTTTTGGAGCCTCCAAGGAATCTCCATAGGGGTAGTGCCATCCCCACTCAAATTGGCACAAAACCTATACACCTAGAGCCGGAACCCGTAGGCTCAGGACCAGCTATATACTAGTTTGAGCGCTTCACTTATAGGTGTAGGTCCCTGTCACTTACACCACACTAAAATCTACAAATTTATTCAGTGGAATTGAGGATATTTCCACACAAGTGTATAGAGCTCATTGTAAATCACTTTGCATCTTTTGAGCACTTTTGTTACACACATTCCTCCGTAAAAAGAGGTAACCTTTGACTGGTACTCCTCTCCTTCTGTTCACTTTATGTACTGTGGCTGAGTGGACCGCGGGTGTATGATCTTCTGTACGCTCTACTTGGCCTGATAGGAAGCTGTGTGCAACGATCAGCTCTGCACCCGATGGAGCTGCATACCAGATAGGAATCCACCTGACCACCAGGGGTATGAATCCAGGATAAATCTACCCACCTTATACACACAAAGCAAACCCCTATTTATTTTCTCTTTGGTTGTTAGTGGGGGCCCATGTTTGAGTTTCGCCTAAGGCCTCACAAAGTCCAGAGCCGCCACTGCACCAAAAGTACCCCCAAAATCCATGGAAACCCCTCAAGAGTCACATCCTCTGATAGCCCCGATCAGAGTGACCAACACAACCAAAAACCAATTGGCGATCAACTCACCTGTTTCATCCCCAGGGCAGAGCATCCAAACTGCTTCGGTCCTTGGTGTGGGAAGTGGACCTCCAGAACTCCAACACAATGCCCTAGCGTTAGCTGACTGCGCTGGCGGAGGTAGCAGGCGTTGCCACACCGCTGTCAGACACAGCCAGAGGGGAGAAATCAGTACCACTTTAAGGGAGATTTTGGTCATTATGGGAGAAGGTGAAGGGAATATTCTTTGTAATTTCTTTGGGGGGTGGAAAATACATAGAGAGAGAAAATAAAATAACGGTTTCTCGTTATTTTCTCTAACACTACTACATGATATCCAGTATATCACCTGAAAGAATAATTAGAAAGTTGAGAAACCCCAAGCTCAATTACAGTCAAAGTGAAGAGCAGGGTACCCCAATTTGGGCAGATTGTGTCAGGATTACCATTTGATCCATCACGTAGAACTGTATCATACCTAGGACTAACAGGTTACGTCTTACCGGGCCTTAGAATGGCCGGACCTAATGTACCAGAGAATAGTCAGAATACTTGCCGAGGTCGGGGACACAGAATGAGACACAACGATGAAGGTAAGCCAAAAGTCAGGGTTACCAGAATGCAGGGAAGTCAATAACCAGAAATAAACGCTCAGACAACCACTAGGTAAACCACGACAGGGCAATGAGTAAAAATGCATTTAAATAAGCCTTTTACACTTCTGATTGGCCAAAATCGGCCTTTGACCCCAGAATGTGCACGCCGTCACACAAACGCCAACATCGTCATCATCTTGGGCAGACGTGGGGCTATAATTTTGTGTGGATCCGCAGCGGCTGGCATCCATCAACATGCTGGAGGAGTCAGGTACACTGATGCATGGCCGCTGAGCGCAGATACCGCAAGATGAGGATGAATATGTTACAGATTGAACTTAAGAAAAGCAATCTGCTCCATGAGATGAGGTGACATTTATGAGCGCTGTGGATTCAGTGTATTACCGGTTACCGAAAACACACGTTCACTTGGGACAGTGATTGGCGGACATGATAGAAGATCCTGCAGAAACAATGAGAGTGCAGGCCACACACTTTTCTTCTCATCCCAATAGCTAAGAGGGTCGACATTAGGGGGCAAAGGAAGTTCAGAGAGGTACGCTCTGACCATTTCTGAGGCAGTACTCTCCTTTCTACTGCTAGCACTCTCAGTGGGTCCAACTATATCCTCAAGCAACTCTTCCCAAAATGCAACTGCTCCACTTGTGTGGTGGTGGTAGTACCACTGACAACGCTTCTGCTAGAAGTAGCAGACATCTCAGCCTCCTGCTGAACTACTCCCTCAGACAGCATTCCCCTCTTTTGCTGCCAGTCACCCACCCTCAGTTTATCCCTCCAAGTTATTAGGCTATTGGATCTGAGTGCTAGCTTTCCCTTAATCCTTGGATCACACAGGCAAGCTAGCATCAGTTCGGGAGAATTATCAATTCGCTCATGCAGGTGAACTTTAAGCTGATCCTTCAGCCTCCTGACCAGAGTTACTACATCAGGATGTAGAGGGTCACCTTGAACAACCTCTTGGTGTTCAAGGAAGACACCCATCTTGCTCCCTAGATGGGTGAAAACAGGGATTACCTGTCCCAGATTGGCAGTATTCAAGCTTAAATTTTCAGTGGCATCCCTGAATGGTTTCAGGACTGCCACTAGCTGAGCGATCACTGTCCAATCATCTCTACCCAGTGGAGAACCAACACCAATGTACTGGTCTGATGCCAGACTACGGATTGCCCTCTGCTGCTCTGAAATCTCTCTAGCATCTCCACAGTAGAGTTCCACCGTGTACTGACATCTTGTCGTAGACAGTATGTGGGAAGACCTGCCTTCTCTTGCTCCTGCCTCAACAGTTGGCTAGCCTTTAAACTGCGGTGGAAGTGCCCAGCAATCCTCCTGCACCTTTCAATCACACTAGAAACTGTTATTTCCTTCTGGGATTGCTGACTTGACTACTAGATGGATGATGTGCGCTGCACAGCGCACACCAACAAGGTTACCATTACACAGAGCTTTCACCATATTTGAAGCTCCATCAGTAACCACAAACCCCACTTCTACATTGGTGCCTGCCTCGGCTCCTACCCAAAGAGAAACCATCGGCCTTACTGCCTGCAGAATGTTATCTGAAGTGTGTTTTTCATCCATCACTACAGCATGGAGAAGGAAAGATCTATAGCCCAGCTGATCTACAGATGCACTTGCTCCCTTTCTGCTAGACCCTGCTGCTGCTGTTGAAGTTGCAGAAACAGCTTCCTAAACACACCAGGCTTCCACCAGTGTGCGGTCAGGGAAAGAAAGGCATGCTGGCCACTTGGTGCAGCTCCCTTTTCACTACTCCAACACAGGACTGATAGAGTGAAGGGACTATCCTCCTGCTGAAAGTGGAGCTTGAGGGAAGATGGTATTGTGGAGCCACAGCCTCCATCAACTGTTTGAAAGGCTGCCCTTCTATCATTGAAAAGGAAGCCCCCCAACAGTAACTTTATTGGCCTGCTGTTTAGACTTAGCCCTGGAGTAGAATGCCCCAAATTGTTCCCGGGTGGGCTGGATGCATTGTGATGATCCAACCAGCCTTGGTTGTTGACTGGCAGCATCAGTAGCTCTTGGCTCTGCAACATCTCCCCTGTCACTCCTAGCTGCCATGGTACTGGACATTGTAATAGTAGCAGGTATGCTGCCTGCCCTAGTACTTTCTGCCTCTTCCCTCAATAAGACAACCTTGCGATGGCTGTGAAGGTAATGGTTCATCCCAGCACTGGTGAGATTACCCAACACTCTCCCCCTGCTAACTTCCTTCCACAAAGTTTGCACTTTGCAAAGCGCCCATCTCCAACACTTTCAAAGTGATCCCAAACTTTGCTGCGGCGCTACATTTTGGCTTCTGCCCTTCAGGATTCTGCTGCTAATGGTGCAGGTTGATGAGCAGCAGCAGGAGTGCGACTACTGGGAACTGGCATAGTATCCTCAGCACTGGTACTGTGGCTAGTAGTACCAGTGGTGGTGGTGCTTGTTGGCCCAGTTACAGAGGAACAGTGGACCTGGAAATAGTAGTGGTAATTTATTGTGGTGGTGGTCTACTAATGGTTGAAGTAGTACTAGCAGGTGCTACTATTGGAAACAGTGGAGAGGGAACAGAAAAATGTTCACTAGTAGCAGGAGAAATAGGTGGACTGCTCCCTGAAGAGTTCTGACTCCCCTCTACTATCAACTCCTCACTCTCAGGTTCATAGTCAAGCTCTTCATCAGCCAGACTAAATGCAATCCCTGCAAGGCAGGGGGTAAGACTGATATAATCTGCAGGAATAATAGGACTAGGAGCAGGGTGTAGCATTTTCAATGGCAACTACTCCTGTGCTGATGTGCCGCTGTCAGTGGTAGAAACAGGCGCAGCACTGGTGGTGGTGGAAGTGGTGGTCTTGGGAGAGGGATTAGGAAGCAGCCTCTATGTACAAGAAGGAAGCTTCTTAGCAACATGACTCACTGGCCTGCTTGTGGTAGAGGAAGACGCTGGGGGCAAAACACACTTCCTCTTACTTATTGGGCTACTGCTACTACTAGTTGTGTTTTTAGTAGTAGTACTAGCCACAGTGCTCACTCTAAAAATCCCTGCTGGTTTACCTTTACCATAGAAAAGACTTGCGGTTCTGGGCTTTGCTGCACTACTGCCTGCTATTGGTGCCTTTCCTTGACCAGGATCTTGCACCAACGTGCCTGAAATGCGAGACAAAGACTCCTAGGCGGTGATTCTGACATAGTGGCACTACTTGACCACTTAAGCCGACGCATAGGCTGCGTACTTAAACTACCACTACTTGAGGTAGTGGCGGAAGTGGCTGACTGACCCTCATTCACTATACTATTGGATGAACGTTTAGGAGGATCCATTTAGAATTTTAAAATAGTAAGAAAAGAAAAGAAGTTGAAGAAAATAAGGAGATAATGTAATGTAGTGTTTTGAAACTAAAGTTTATATTTTCATGAAAACTTATTATTTGAAGTTTTGAACTATGCTGATATATAGATCAACACAGGTAAAAAAAATATTTTTTTTTTATAAAACAGAGACTAGTACTGAGTCAGATTTCTTCACTTCAGTGCTTTCTGAGAAACTATACAAAACTGCCAACAAGTGCTCCCTGCACGACTACTGCAAAAAATGTATTATTAGAAACTGTTAAAATGGGTTAACTAGAATTTAGATTACTATTATTTAAATTAGAAACAACCTACAACTTCTGCTAATACTAAAAAGAATAAAAGATGTACTACAGCTACCTTGAAGCTTAGCTTAGGCTAGTCACACAGTCAATCTATCAGGAACTAAAATAAACCAAATAATAACAGCAACCAGTTAGCTTCACTGATTGCAGTTAAATAAACACACTAACTAAACTAATAATCAGTTAATGAAAAGTAATTTATTCACAATAGCAGTCAGAACAGTTTACTTCACTGCTGATGCTGTGAGCACAAAAAAAAAAATAAAGACACTAAAAGTGTGAAAAATTTAAAACAAAAAATAGACTTTTTGACTGACTAGTCCAGGGGTAGGCAACCTACGGCACTAGTGCCATGCACGGCACTCGAGGTGTCTTTGCACGGCACTCAAGGCTGCTAGAGCCAAACGCACTCTGGCCTATCAGGAGTCCCAGTAAAACTTCAGATATCTGCTAATACGAAGAGGTGGTGAAGGACAATCCTCAATTTATGCATTGCAGCACATCTGAGATCACTTCCTCCCAGCACTTGTGAATGGGAATCCACACTGTAGTAGAGCAGCCCTCGACAGCTATAGCAGCTCCTGTCCTTGACCTGTACCTGGCCAGCCTGGTCCTCACTGGAACCCAGGGAACCCACCCACACTACTAGATATACACGGAGCTGCAGAATAGCCCTCCCCTCATACAAATAATATGAACAGCCCACACACACACAACACACAACACACAATCCCCACAAACGCAACACCACTAACAATCCACATACATGCACAAAACCCCACATGCAGCCTCTCCCATGCAATACCCCAAACAGCCCCAGACATGCACACACTACCAAATACACAATGTGACAAATCCATCCACACATAAGTCCACAAGCAGCCCTCATACACAGCCCACATTCATATGTATCATACACAATACCATAAACTACTAATGAACATATACAATAAAATAGCTCATATACACACAAATACAACGATACAAAGCAATTACAGTAAAAATAACACAACCAGAATACGGCAGCATACACACCTCAATTTAAAAAAAAAAAAAAAAAAAAGGAACGGCACGCTACGGGACATCACAATCCTGTATCGGCACAGTGCTGCTAAAAGGTTGCCTACCCCTGGACTAGTCTGTTCTGTTCTACCAAAGCACAAAGAAACTGTACTACAACAAATATTATAGATTTGAAACTGAAGATAATAAAAATGTTTTAATTAAAACTGAAGATAATTCTATTAACTTAATAAAAAAAAATATTAATTTTTACACTGACTGCCTGCAAAGCAAGCATACGCAGTCAGTGAGTGACACAAAAATCAGTTGGTCAGTCACTATGACTCTGTGCTAGTAGTTGTTTTACTAGCACAGATTAAACTTAATTTGTGTGGACTGGAGTATAGATTCACTTAAAACATTTTTTTTTTTTTTAAACCCAGTCAAACACACTTCGCTGAGACTGACAGAATATTAACTTTCTCTATCAGCACTCAGAATGAAATAGCACTGCAGCACCCCTGTGAGATCAATGTCTAACAAAAATCAACTAATGTGGCTTTGCTGCTAAAAAAGACTTAAAGGACCACTATAGGCACCCAGACCACTTCAGCTCAATGAAGTGGTCTGGGTGCCAGGCCTATCTAGTGTTAACCCTGCAGCTGAAAACATAGCAGTTTTAGAGAAACTGCTATGTTTACACTAGGATTAATTCAGCCTCTAGTGGCTGTCTCACTGACAGCCGCTAGAAGCGCTTCCGCGCTTCTCACTGTGAAAATCACAGTGAGAAGACGCTGGATGTCCATAGGAAAGCATTGAGAAATGCTTTCCTATGAACTGTTTGACTGCGCACGGCTCTTGCCGCGCATGCGCATTCGGCTCTGATGTCAGGCAAAGGGAGGAGAGTTCCCCAGTGCCCCGGCGCTGGAGAAAGGTAAGCGTTTAACCCCTTCAGACCCCTTCAGCCCAGCGGGAGTGGGACCCTGAGGGTGGGGGGGACCTAAAGACCCTATAGTGCCAGGAAAACAAGTTTGTTTTCCTGGCACTATAGTGGTCCTTTAACAGCTAAACTATATTAATTTTCTTCTAGGCTAACAAACTAGTCTACCCCTAGGGCAGAAGCCCTCAGGCCCACTAAGCTAAAGTACTTGATTGATTCTACCTTTACTCTAAATCTAAATCAATTTGAGCTAATTCATTTTTTAGTAAATAAAAAAGCTGAATTGTTATAAAAAAGTAAAACCTGGTTGCTGTAGTCAGTAAGCAAGCAGGGAAGGCAGGCACTGGCAGTGCCAGCCAGGCACCGTTTGGCAAACTGACTCAGTCAGCAGCAAAACAGTGCACAGCTCTCAGAAAGCACTAACATAAAATAAAAAAAGTCTCAGGAATAGTCTCAAATTTAACAAGTGAGAAATGGCAAGCACACCAAGACTCACAGAAAATCTCTAAGACAAGCAATGAGGCTAGCACAGCACAGAAGCACAGTGTTTCACAGTCAAAACTCAGTCAAAGAAGGGTGGAGAAAGATCCCCTGCCTGCTTTTATACTGCTGTTTAGTTATTTTTTAAATCTCCACTAAAGCACTCACCATTGGATAAGCCCCATGTCACAGGAGTGAGCTGATTAGACAAATGAAAATCAGCTGGCTCCCAAACCATCTACGATACAGCACATACTATTGGATAAGCCCCTACAGCATCAGGAGTGGGCTGATTGGAGAAATAAAAATCAGCTCACTCCCAAACCCAGCTACAATACATCACATACCATTGGACAAGCTCCTACAGCATCATGTCACAGGAGTGAGCTGATTGGATAAATGAAAATTAGCTCACTCCCATACCCCTCCTCTTTGTTTCATACAAGGATCCTAATGAACAAATACATGAATTGAGGCAAATTAGTTAATTCGTTCATTTGTTTCTACCATCCCCATATGCTAAAGCAATACATTGAAAAAGCACTAACAGTTGATACAAATGCATGAATGAGTTGTTCGTTCCGTGCGCGAACATTGTTCGCCTCACTCCCATTATCTCCCATTATTATTTAATCCGTGCATTCGTATTGCTCGTTCAGCAGTTTGCATTGCAATACGTATTGCACATATATTTTACAGACAGTACACTGCCTGTCTGTAATTCAAAAAGCCGAACTATTGATACGAATTAATGAAAGGCACATTCATTTGTATGCATACGTTAGTTCAGCTCAATCCCATCAGATTTGAGGGAAGGAACAGAACTAACGAATTAAAGAATGAATATATTGCCATTCGTTCATTTGGTTAGTAGTTTGGTTTTTTTAATTACACAGACAGTATAATACAAAAAGCCGAATGAACGAACAAATGAAAGGCTCATGGCAGAATTAGATGCCTATTCGTTTGTTCGTTCATTGGTTTGTCTAGCCATTCGTTATTCGTACGAATGGACGAAAATGCAGATTTTGTACGAAAATCCATTAGTACGAATACCCAAGTCTAGTCATTATTGATGTGACCCATAGTATTCATACACAGTCACGTTATGCTTTCGTCATTATTGGTGCTGACCCAAGTGTTTCTGCAGTGGTGCATCATTCCTGTACCACTTGTGATGACTCAACCTATCGTATTGAGTCGTTAATAATCAGTGACAACTCAACAGAATTTTATAACAAGACAGGAGGCTTCGTATTTGCTTTAGTCTCTCTTTACTAGAACTCCACAGCAGCACAGAAAACAACCAATCAGAAAAAAGTTAGGTACTATAAAACTCCCCTCCCCATGCATCATTCCCTCTTTCTTTGCTGCTCCGCAGTCAGTACAGGTCAGAGTACCACTGCCTCCTGCTTCTAGTGGGTGGCTTTGGGATTTATTATGATTTATTTATGATTTATATTAATTATGCTTAGTTGTGAGATTTATGTGCCTTTTTGGCTCTTTTCTCTCTTTGCTTCCCCTGTTTTTCTTTGGGGAATTTTTCCTTTACATTGTGTTGGTTTTAGTTTTTTTTACCTGGGGATACCTGTCGGTTTCCTTCCCCTTTGATTTCACCCTCCCTCCTAACCCCACTCTCTAACACGTTTTTGCTATTTATTCCACCCTTGCTAACCTCGGGGTATCAGGGGACTAGCCGTCTGGCTGCCTCTTCTGATTCCCCGAGCTCCTTGGTGAGTTTACCGGCATCCGGGGTACTCGTGGGACGCAAGTACCCGGCGGATGGATCCGCTGGCGCACGTGGCCACCTTGCCGCGACCGGCTCCTTCTGAGAGCCGCGGGCGTCCGACCGGGTGGAGGAGGGTGCATATGCTCGCGGCCCCTCCTCCGCCCACGGTGGTCGGGTCTTGGCTATTGTTGCTTTGCTGGCTTGCTTCAGCTGATTTCATCATGTTCTCCATAATTTGCTCAGATATGTCAGTTAGGATCAAATTGCTGTGAGTTTCTACAGTGTTTTTATCGCAGATTACTGTGAGTTTCCATGTGTGTATATAATCACAGATTACTGTGAATTTCCATGTGTGTATATTATCACAGATTACTGTGAGTTTCCATGTGTATATATATCACAGTTTACTGTGAGTTTCCATGTGTGTATATTATTACAGATTACTTTGAGTTTCCGTGTGTGTATATGATCACAGATTACTGTGAATTTCCATGTGTGTATATATATCACAGTTTACTGTGAGTTTCCATGTGTGTATGTGATCACAGATTACTGTGAGTGTCCATGTGTATATATATATCACAGTCTACTGTGAGTTTCCATGTATATATGTGACAGATTACTTGGAGTTTCCATGTATATATATCACAGATTACTGTGAGTTTCCATGTGTATATATCACAGTTTACTGTGAGTTTCCATGTATATATATCACAGATTTTTGTGAGTTTCTATGACAGTGTATATATTTATATCACAGATTACTGTGAGTTCTATGTCAGTGCATATAGCACAGCTTGCTGTGAGTCTTAAGGGCTATAGATATCACAGATTACTGTGAATTTTACTGACTGTATATATCAGAGACCTGTCTATGCCGATACTATTCAATTTTCTCAGGTTCTTGGGGAGATTCATTGAGTTGGCTATTGTTTTGCCTTACTCCTCAAGAGACCATGAGTACAATGATGATGATGACCTACAATAAAGATAAGAAATCTCAAACAGATATGTATGTACATGTGCATACCAATACGCAGTTTAAGGAAGGTATTGCTCAGCAGAGCTTGATTTTATGGACACTATATCACTGGAACAACTCCAGCTTAAACCCAATACAACTGGTTTTACCACTATGTTTCCTGCTGGGCATTTAGGGACTCAGTCCCGGTTATGGTTTATTCACACAGTAGTAAGCTGTCTAAAGGATTGGTGCCTAGGGTTCCTAGGTCGCAGGATACCTGGAGGATTTACAGATATTTAGGGGACTCTGCCCAAACTCAGAGGTCCCCATTACTCATTTAATACAAAACCCAGGATTGGCCTGCTATGTCTGTGCCCTTTTGATTGGCCTGCTATGTCTGTGCCCCTTTTGATTGGCCTGCTATGTCTGTGCCCCATTGATTGGCCTGCTCTGTCTGTGCCCATTTGATTGGTCTGCTATATCTGTGCCCATTTGATTGGCCTGCTCTACCTGTGCCCATCGTTGACCTGATCTATCTGTGCCCGAACCTCCTTTTGACCGCAAGCTTGGGGGAATATCACTGAGGTAAGCTCAGTACCCACTATTGACAAGGAGATAGGTGGGTGTCTGGACAGGCACTGCTG
Source organism: Pelobates fuscus (assembly GCF_036172605.1). NCBI lineage: Eukaryota > Metazoa > Chordata > Amphibia > Anura > Pelobatidae > Pelobates > Pelobates fuscus. The sequence goes on from NC_086322.1 coordinate 251,276,484, forward strand.
CCATACTATCCAAGAGAACACCAGGATACGGGCACCTAACTATGATTGAAAGGGTGAAGGCCCTACACCTCATGCCCTGAAGGGCAAAGTTTTTTTGAGGATTCCCGGACACGCAACCACGGGTTATACCCGACGGCGACACATCTCCAAGGGGAATTTCACACAAGCAGGGACCAGTGCTCAGACGCCATCTTAGGTATTGGTAGTTTTTTTCTACGTCATGTTTAGCTCCTGACCCTTTCAACTGGATTTACTCGACTCGTTTTTCCAGTCTGCTATCCGACCTACTTTCCGAGGTACGTATTTTCCATTATCTACTTCATTTGTCATTTCTTTTTTTTCGTGCCTTCTGATTGTCCTATCACTCGGGTCGTCGAGAGGCCTGACTTGACCTCCTTCGACCTCCCGGTCGCTCGTGGATTGTGGAGAACGTCTCCAGCTTTCCTCAGGCTACCGACGGTCATCCTGGAGCCCGCGCACGCGCGCACGGGATCCGGGCGGTCCGTTGATAGTTACCATCATTGTTTCCGAAACTTACCTTTCTCATCACCCCTTTCTCTTATTACGGCCCGAGGTTGTATAGTACGCTGATATTAAATAAGGATGTAACCCCACGTTTGGTCACCCTGAGTCTCTACTGGACTCTAGTTTGGATTACAGAGGGTGCGGCCCTCCATCACCTCGGCCCAAGACTGATACTTTTATTTTCAAGAGTAGAGAGCAAACCCCTCTCATATACCGGACCGGACACTGATTCCTTATTAGAGTGCGCGACCTTCCCGATACTGAGCTGGATACAGAGGAACTGCTCCGAGTGACTCATTCTCATAGAAGGAACCGGACTCTATGTTTGGCTTCTAACGGGTGCGGCCCACTCATACCACCAGCCGTACGCGGACACAGAGTTCGATCACGTTTTAGAGAGTGCGACTCTCTCATGCACTCAACGCACTACGGTGCCGTCCATTTGTTCCTCACACAGGCTTGTACCTGTACAGGACAACTATGACTGCATAGAGGGGCATCCTGCATCCAATTTAAATATAACGACCGCGCTACCGATTTCGTTCTAGAGGGCTGCCTGATTGGGCAAAGTATACATAGTTTGACTGGATCCATCTTGTATTCCACACGAGAAATACCCACAGAGGTATTAGTGGGGGAGGTTCCCCGCTTATATACACACGTTCCTGGAGACAGTACGGCTAAGGAGGAGCCTCAGTTATTACAAGAGTAGAGTTTTTGGTATAATCTGCGCTATATCAAACGGGCAATTGCACTCTGTTTAAGATATTCATTGCGAACAAACTGTGCAGACAATTTTCCCGTGTCAAGGTGACATGAGATCCTGAGGCCTGCATAGGGCAAATGGGAACTGCCTTGCTCGGTTAACAAGACTAGGGAATTCACACAAACGGTCTGCAGGTGCACCGTATGCATGGATCGCATGGAGAAACCAGAATTCTCTGTTGACTTGGTCGTTACAATCTTGGGATAAAGATGGCAGGACTACTCCTACACCTCTGAACACATATCTGGAGAACAGAGTTCGGATATGGAGGGCCCTCCTTCTATACTCTATATCCATCATGGGAACCATCTTGGTTTGGGTTCTCACTAGCCCTCCTGTTCAACTACCATCAAGGAAACCTACGGTGGACTCTGTGGAGGAACCCTGTGCGTCCCTGGCTCCTACACAGAAGTTACAAGTCAGGACGCGATCTACCACTAGAGTACTGCTCACGAGGTGTAGCAGGCTCAGATAGGGCTGCCGACAGTCTGGGATGGGACCAAATCTGTTTTGGATGGTTGAAGACCTTTGTTTTTTTTCGTTAGATTTGCCCTCTGGAGTCACCTGTCATGAGTGACGGAACTTTACGTTTTGCCTGCGTATTAGAGAACGCTATGCGTTCGCGGGACTCCAAACTAGAAGGGAAATATCTCTCTATAGAGAGGACTAGTCTTCGGTTCTCGAATTCACATCCCTGGGTCCTTTGACCTAGGGCCTACCATGGGAGATACATGCCTGGACCGTCTAGGATACAGAGACCTAGGGTCTACCTATATTATATCCTATCTTGTAGGTGGCGTGTAGACCAGGAACCCCTACATGAATATTGACAGGTCGGGCATGGAACAGGATAGTACAAACGGTATTTGGATTATTTCACTCTCTCACTGCAACACGTAAGAGCTCTTCTGTGTTATACAGGTCCCTATCACAATTGGATCCGGACATCTTAGCACTCTTAGAGGATGATATATCTGGATGGAAATCTCAACCCCGGTTTACGGTCCCATACTTTTGAACTTTCCGGGATTCACAATCCCCAGAATAGTTGACAACCGTTTCACCACACAAGTTCAGTTTGAGAACTTGATTGGATGTCCTTTCTATACCGCAGCCGTGGATTGCGCAGTCCAGTTGGGATACTGGAATCACTTAGGATACGACTAGTATTGACCACACTCTTATCTGCATAATACATTTATTATCGGTGGAGACAATTCACAGAGTAGGTCATAAAGGAACGAATAGACTCTACTCGGTTCTATTCGAGAATTGGGGTTGGACTTAGGCGCATGCCTGAGGTTGGAGATTTGCCTGCAAGGCCACATCGTCTGGTGACCCTGGCACGATCGGAGGAATCACCTTCCACATCAAGAGTCGAAACATGGTGGCAGTCTCTTCTCGCAGCCCTTGTCCGCATATGGCCTTCAGCACTTTACACCTACAGGAAAATGGCTACTAGGTCAACTTGGCAGCCCATGGACCGACTGCTAGTGAACAGGTCGCAACCCCACTTCCAATGGATCTATCAACGGATGGTGTGTTTTCCGTATTTGGGATGCATCACCAGCTGGCATCTTCATCGATCCGTCTACTGTCGCTTCTCGCAGTTGGGGGTCCATTTAGGATTGCTCTAATATTCATGGAATGGGTATCAGCGAAACAAACAGCGTTGGATTTGTTGGCTGAGCGTTAAAACAGCAAATACGAAGCCTCCTGTCATGTTATAAAATTGTAGATTATGCTAGCTTTAGTGTACCTATAATCTTAATATTTTTTTTTTTGTATTCTTTATTATACGCTTGCACTGCCCCAACAGCGGTAGCAAGAGAATTAGCATACATTGTTTAACAATACAGGGCAGTTAATAAATCAACACATTTTGCTTTTGTAGCAGTAAGATTTGATAACACATACGCTTGATAACTATTACACTTGATAAGGAATTCTAAGCAGATATTTAGCATGGTCAGACGTGAGAACAGAAAAGTATTTCTGAGAGTTCATGGAATTAGCATAGCCGGTCTTATATTGCTCTAGCAGTACTCGTGGGTACAGGGTTAAATATAACGCATGAAACCTAATTGCTAGGCGGAGAACTATGCACATAAAAAACTTAGGGTAGACGTTTCCTGCTATGTCAGATAGCATACATACAAATTGCTTAGGTAAGATATGGTAGGCTGCAAGGCTTAGGTTATATGCTAGGTGAACAGATTTTAAGTATGACAAGCTTTATAGGTAGATAAGCTACAAGCTTAGACCCCCCAGAGGCCCCCCCAAGCAAGCCATGAGTAAAAGACATAAGATTCCTAATTAGAATTGGCACATAGGCTGTTTCGTTGTCTAGATGTACTGCCTGGGAGTCCTGTCAGAAAGCAGTCCCCGATAGAGCCCTGGAGTCAACCTCTGTCTTGCAGGGGCCGTGTACAGACCCTCCATAGACATGCCAGCATGGGGCTTAGTGGTGTACTTGGTGACGTTGGGTTGCTGTGTGGCATTCAGGTAAGTCCTGTGTGGGTAGTGGGGATCCCCTCCGTGGTCTCATGACTCTGCAGTCCGTGAATCTCATGGTGGGCCTCGGCCTAAAGCTTCGGTCCCCGTTGTAACAGGAGCCTCTGTCTTCACTTTTAGGCGCACTCTGTAGACTCCATGTGCTTGTCCGGGTCTCCTGAGTAGCAGGCCTTGGGTCCCTTCTTGTTTTTCTTTTGCATGGTGCAGTGATGGTCATTGCGTGAGGGGGGATGCTGCATCCACCATCTTGTGATCGCGTGAGTGCCTGTTGTTTTTCCCACGGGGAACCACTTGTCTTTAGTGCTGCCAGGGAGCCTCTAGGGAGCAGACCGGGATAACCCCCACCGGTCCAAAGGGGGGGGGGGGAATGGGGCACTAATCGGCAGCGCAGGTCTATGGCAGGGATCGGCCGCATCCCCACTCACCCAGATTCTCTCGGCCGCTCAGCCAGCTCCAGCTTCCTCGGTAGCGTGGACACCCGGTGGCCACAAGACACGCACCGGTAACACCGTGGTCGGTTCAGGAGCACCCCAGGAGCACCCGGCATCGTCGATGAGGGTACAGATTGCAGTAATATCTGCTTTTGTTGGAGTTCGTGCTGGAGCTCTCCCTAGATGCCTCCATCCGGCATGGCAGTCAGGCCCCGCCCCCCCAATAATCTTAATTTTATTAATGACAGGAGGCGAGTATTTCCCGCCCATTCTTATCCCTCCCTTGTTTAATTGTAGGTATGTATGCAACTCTGCTTGTTGTCTCTGCTACCTGTCACTTGTTCTTATGTCTGTTTTTCATAGTAGGGTTGGGATCTTTGCAGGTTATGGTAATTTTGATTGCTACATGGGGTATCTACATGTTTGTTCAGAGTACATTTCATTGGCTAACCAACCTGTTCGATTCTGTTTTTTCTCTCGTTTCAGTTTACAGTCCATCAACACTATCTGGTTCGGCAGTGTTACAAAATCACTGCAGACAAGTTATAACGTTGTTCATTCCTATGTTTGGCTTCGGTACTATAATTTTGTACCCAACTCCCGAACTGGTTACCTGATACCCATTCGTTATACGAACAATGGACCACCCTGTCCCTGGCGTGTGCCGCCACTTAACCCCGGTCACCTTTCTAATAGCCGAACAGCCGACCACCCTACGAGTGGAGTGTGTCTCCAATTGAACGCCCAGAGAGTTGCGGTCAAGTTGGCCGACGAACATTATGATTCCTGCCTACACGAACCCACGAACTACCGAACAGCGGCACGAGTCAAACATAAGGACAATTACCGAATGTCTCCCCGCACCGACTTCAGAGCCCCAGTACCCACTGGGCCCATACGGTACTCAGGACCACCCAGTAATCACTCCTCTGACCGTCCCCTACCAACGTGCTTCAGATGCAAACAGCATGGGCATCTCATGGCAAGCTGCCCTCTCAACACCCATCAGACCTCTCGGAATTATAACTCCTCTTCCGGTCCATCTCGTCCTGCCAGGGCACTCTGTGTCAACCATCCTATGGAGGAATATTTGGGGCCGCTACACGAAGCAGACCCCGTGTATGCCGCTTCGGATAACCGCCAACACCATCGGCAGAAGGTATGGTTCGAGGGTCACCCTACCGAGGGACTAAGGGACACTGGTGCTACTATTACACTGGTCCAGAGCCATTTGGTGCAAGAGCACAGACGATCAGGACAGACTGTGGCTGTTAGAGTGGCAGGAGGGGATGTATATAGAATTCCTACCGCTAAAGTACATTTTGATTGGGGAGTGGGGAAAGGGGCCGTGAACGTGGGCATAATGGACAATTTGCCTGCAGAAGTACTACTGGGCAACGATTTGGGCCCCATGACTTCTGCCTATGCTCCAGCATATAACAATGAGGCGAATCCGGTGACTACTCGAGCACAAGCCCAGACGCAGCGAGAACCCTCACCAGTGCGGGAGACACAGGTAAGACTTACCCCGACCTGGACTGACCCGTTAGGTCCCATCCCCTGGGACACCCCAGCTACTTTTGAGACTGAGTCTAAGGCCGACCCGACCTTACAAAGATACAGAGAAAGGGCAGACACCGGAGGAGGCGGGCTGGATAATGAAACATTTTTATGGGAGAAAGGGAAGCTGTATCGCCTGACTGAGAAAAGGGTACAGCGTAGATGACAGCTGGTAGTGCCCCACAAATACCGCCAAGGAATACTAAAAGTAGGACATGACATTCCATTAGCAGGTCACCTAGCTGTGACCCGCACACTACACCGCATCACTCACACCTTTTTTTGGCCAGGTGTACACGCTGATGTCAGAACATATTGCAACACCTGCGATGTGTGTCAGCGAGTGGGGAGGAGAGGCAACCACCCTAAGGCACACCTGGTGAATATGCCCATTGTAGAGGAGCCGTTCAGCAGGGTTGCCATAGACTTAGTAGGGCCACTGGCTACCCCTAGTCCCTCCGGTAAGCGCTACATTCTTACCGTAGTGGACTACGCTACCAGGTACCCAGAAGCCGTAGCCCTCTCTAACATCCAAGCAGATACGGTAGCTAATGCGCTGGTTCAGGTGTTCTCTCGGGTAGGATTTCCAAAAGAAATTCTGTTTGACCGAGGCACACAGCCGAATTAACGAAGCAGCTCTGGCAGGTCTGCAAGATTAAGTCTCTCCTGAGCTCCCCCTATCACCCCCAGACGAATGGGCTTTGTGAGAGGTTCAACGGGACCCTCAAACAAATGCTCAAGACTTTCACCCAGGAGTACAGGGACTGGGAACGCTTTCTGCCGCACCTCCTATTTGCTTATCGGGAGGTGCCCCAGGAAATGACAGGGTTCTCTCCCTTCGAGCTGCTCTACGGACGCAAGGTACGAGGACCCCTAAACTTAATCCGAGAGCACTGGGAGGGAGAGATGGAGACTGACGGTGTCCCCATTGTACCATACGTGCTGGAACTCCGGGACCGAATGGAGCAATTAGCCAAATCCGTTCAGGCTAACCTCCAGTCGGCCCAGAGGAGACAAAGTGTAGTATGGTCGGGTACGGAAAAGGATTTTTACCATAGGTCAAAAGGTACTAGTACTTAAACCGGTTAAGACCGATAAACTTCAAGCCTCCTGGCAGGGCCCATACCAAGTTGCTTTATAGCTAGCTGCCACGACAACAATCTTAGAAAGACCTTCCACGTTAATATGCTCAAAGAGTACTTCGAGCGACCCGAGAACGTGACAGCTGTATGCTTTCCCCCCCATGAAGACCCAGACAGCTTACCAATCCCAGATTTACTAAAACAGAACCCCCACTCGGACATAGTAACCCAGGTCAAGATAGGGGACCGACTTAGCCCCACTGAAAGGGAGTAGCTTAATCAACTACTCCAAGCCAAAAGCTCCACTTTTTCCCAAAAACCTGGATACACTACCCTGACCACCCACCAGGTGGATACCCCGGGGCAACCCCCCCAAAGACAGGCACCTTACCGAATTCCAGAGGCGGTTAGGACTGAAATGAAGAAAGAGATCGATGAGATGCTCCAACTAAGGGTTATTGAGTCTTCCGATAGTCCATGGGCTTCCCCATTGGTCCTAGTGCCCAAGAAAGATGGGACTATCCGTTTCTGTGTGGATTATCGGAAGCTCAATGAGAAAACCATGACGGACGCCTACCCTATGCCCAGAGTAGACGAGCTACTTTATCGAATAGCCAGGGGAAATTATCTAACCTCCATTGACCTCTGCAAAGGTTATTGGCAAATTCCCCTGGCCCAGGAGGCTATCCCCAAGTCGGCATTTGTCACCCCGTTCGGCTTATATCACTTTAAGGTAATGCCGTTCAGTATGAAGAATGCCCCCGCCACATTCCAGTGCTTGGTGGATAGACTCCTGGATGGCTTCCAGAGTTTTGCTTGCGCTTACCTGGACGACATAGCGATTCATAGTGAGTCCTGGGAGGACCACTTAGCTCATGTGGGAATGGTCCCGGATCAGATTTGGGCCGCCGGCCTGACCCTGAAGCCAGAAAAATGCCATTTTGGGATGGCCGAGGTACAGTACCTGGGTCACAGAGTGGGGTGTGGGAAACAGCGACCAGAGCCGGCGAAGATAGAAGCAGTCGCCAATTGGCCCACCCCCACCACTAAGACCCAGACCGCAGGGTACTACAGATGCTTCGTACCAGACTACAGCACGATTGCCAAACCATTGACCAATCTGACTAAGAAAAATTTACCCAGACAGGTCCTGTGGTCTCCCCACTGTGAAACTGCTTTTCAGGCTCTTAAAACTGCACTTGTTAACGCTCCTGTCTTGGCTTCCATGTTTGAGCTGGCGGCTGTCCTCAGCCAAGTAGGCGAAGACGGAGGGAAGCACCCGATTGCTCCTACCACGCGAAGTCAGCTATGCCGCAGTGGAAAAGGAGTGCTTGGCCCTGGTGTGGGCACTAAAGAAACGGACTCCCTATTTGTATGGACAAGAGTTCACTCTGGTTATAGACCATAACCCGTTGGTGTGGTTAAACCGGGTCTCTGGGGATAATGGCAGACTTTTACGGTGGAGCTTATCACTGCAACCCTTCAACGTCACTATTACCTACAGACCTGGAAAACAGAATGGCAACACTGACGGGTTGTCCAGACAAACAGACCTCAGTCCCGCATAACCACCAGTCTGGACAGCCTTAGTCTGCCCCGAAAAGGGGTCAGACGGTGTCTGCCAGAGTGTTCCACAAAAAGGGAGCACTGTTACAAAATCACTGCAGACAAGTCATAACGTTGTTCATTCCTATGTTTGGCTTCGGTACTATAATTTTGTATCCAACTGCCGAACTGGTTACCTGATACCCATTCGTTATACGAACAATGGACCACCCTGTCCCTGGCGTGTGCCGCCACTTAACCCCGGTCACCTTTCTAATAGCCGAACGGCCGACCACCCTACGAGTGGAGTGTGTCTCCAATTGATCGCCCAGAGAGTTGCGGTCTGCGGTTAACCGCAACCTAATTGACGGCCCCAGGGCATTCCCGTTCGTAGAATGTTGGCTTTTGCGGTTAACCGCAGGTTAAGTGCCCCTTCCCGGCGGTCTGCGTTAGTCTCCCGAACAGCTGAGACATCCAGCAACAGAGCGGGGATTCGTGCAACCCTCTAGCCGTTACTCGTTCCACGAGTTTGAGGTCGAGGTCCCGCTGCCTATTGACTCACTTAAAGACATGGCCGCCTTCTCAAGCCCGGGACCAAAGACACGAGCAGACTTTATAACGAGGAAACTGAGCGCACAGTTCGTGGGTTCTGGGCGCTCTTCGGTTAACTATTTCGCCCAGACCGGGGCTACATAATGAATGGTAGAATGCACGAATTATGTATAAAACTGTTAAAGTTATGTATTTTTAACCTGTTTGTTATGTGGCAAGAAAACATGGTATTTTGGGCGCTTGGAGATAATTGCATTGTCACAACCGTTGGATTCATTATCTCCAAGCTGGGCGTTGACAAATTCAAACGATACATTGTATTCTTATTGGTTGACCACTTGTATTATCCCTGTATCCCATCAGGTCCAGGGGGGGCTGTCCCTGGACCTGAGATTTTGCATAAATACTGATACCTGTGTGCCATTAAAGCCAGTTCTTGCTTGACCTTCAAATCGCAGCCTCGACTCGTTTTGTGAGGAAAAGGGTATCCTAGCTGTACTATAGCTAGTGGGATTGTTCTACACTTACAGGATTCTTATGGTCTTCTAGCTGAAGCGGCTCTTCTCTCTCTCTACATTCGGGATCCAGACATAGCAGGGGATAAGAAAATCTTAATTAAACAGAACTTGCAATAAAGAAAGCCTAAATAGGGCTCTCTTTACAGGAAGTGTTTATGGAACGCTGTGCAAGTCACATGCAGGGAGGTTTGACTAGGGTTCTTAAACAAAGGGATTTAACTCCTAAATGGCAGAGGATTGAGCAGTGAGGCTGCAGGGGCATGTTCTATACACCAAAACTGCTTAATTAAGCTAAAGTTGTTCAGGTGACTATATTGTCCCTTTAACAGCAGATCCTTTAAGTCCTGCAAATTGAGTGGTGGGGCCTACGTGGATTGTATTTGTTGTTCCTGCACATCCCATAGATGCCCAATTCGATTCAGATCTGGGGTTTTGGAGGCCCAGGTAACAATTCTTTGTGATGTTCCAAAACCGCACCCTGCCACACTGAACAATATTTGCAGTGTGGCAGGTTGCATTATCCGGCTGAAAGAGGCCACTGCCATGAGGGAACACCATTACCATAAAACAATGCAACAATCTCTAGGTAAGTGGTACGTGTCAAAGTTACATCCACATGAATGTATAATTCTGCTTACCCTGGCCTACCTTTTTCCCATAGTGCTTCTTGCTGCCATCTCTTCCCCTGTTAAACAGCACACACGCACGCGATCATCCACCTGACCTAAAAGAAAACGTGATTCCTTTGCTCCATGGTTCAGTTCTGATGCTCAGGTCCCCACTGATGGCACTTTCGGCAGTGGAGAGGAGTCATCATGGGCACTCTGACTTGTCTGTGGCAACGCAACCCCATACACAGCAAACTATGATGCAATGTGTGTTCTGACAATGTGTGTCCTTCCTTGCATCACTTTTGATAGGTACTAAACACTGCATACCATGAACATCCCACAAGACTTGCTGTTTTGGAGATGCTCTGACCAAGTCATGTAGGCATCACTATTTGGCCCTTGTCAAAGTCATTCAGATCTGTTTGGTGCCCATTTTTTTTAATGTTGCCATTTCCAACACATGAAATTCATGAACTGACTGTCCACTTTCTGCCTAAAGTATTCCACCCCTTGCCAGGTGCCATTGTAACGATAAAATGTATGTTATTAACGTCATCTATAAGTGGCTTTAATGTGATGGCTGATCAGTGTATATCCACCTACCTTATCATCAAAATATTCCCTTTCCATAATTGTAAAGTGTCTGTGGGATATTTTTCCGCTATAATAATGCTACAAATAGTAAGTAGAGTATTGCCCCATGCCAAATGGCCAGTCCATTCCTGCTAATAAACATATGTAAATACAATTAGAGTATGGGAGTGCTCGTCTTTACAATGTTCATCACTGATTATCATTCTGGTTGCAACTTAATATATGCACTGCATCACTGCTGAAGATACTTATTACTTACCTGTTTACTTCATCTTAAAAAAAAAAAATTGCAATATATATATATATATATATATATATATATATATATATATATATATATATATATATATATATATATATATATTGCAATGATTTGCTTCTTAAACTATATAAGGTTTTTTTGTTTTTTTTTTAAACAAATCAAAACTATTGTAAAATTACTATATTGTGCTACACTGCACAGTTATCTTAAATTTTGTGTGACCAACAAAGATTTAAAATAGCAGAACAAAAACTAAAGGGTTAAGTAAATGTTCTTATCAGCAAGCGCCAAATAGCTACAGTTCCTTCCTCTGTTTTAAAGACAAGTCGATATCTATCTTCAGCCTGCCTGTAAAAAAAAAAAATTGTATCAGACTTAAAGCAGCACTGTCATGCCGAATTCCGTTTTTTTTTTAACCCCCCTCCCGCCTCAACTACATCCAATCGACCCCCTAGTCATCCCCAAATGCCCCTATGCCCCCCACATTACCTATTTTTTATTCTTTATTTTCTGCCCGATCTTTATTCAGGGCGCCGCCATCTTTGTGTGGGTAGGTGAAGTCCCTGTGGGACACGTCATCTGCCCACACTAGATAGCCCTGAGATTCCCGCACATGCCCAGTGAAACACCTGGACATGCGAACGGGAATTTCACCTATTCATTCATTCATCAGACAGACGAATGAATGAATAGAAAAAATCAGACGAACAAACTAACACTGTGTATCAGTGTTAGTTTGTTCGTTCAGTTTATTACAAGGAGGGAGCTACCGGCGTGCAGCTCCCTCCTTGTAATATGTAACTATAGAAGCGGCAGGGAGCAGAGCTCCCCACCACTTCATAAGCCCCCCAGGTCCCCCCCTCACTCTATGGGGGTCAATATGACCCCCATAATAGCACAAGGGAGATTAAAATCTCCCCAATGCCCCTACTCGCTATATCGCGAGTAGGGGCATGTCCACTAAACAGTGAGCAGCCTGTGGCTGCTCACTGTAAAAAAAAAAAAAAAGGGTAATAAGGGGGGGACGGGGGGCCTACTGTCCTCCCCCGCCGGCCCCCACCCCTGGACGGCGGGTGGGGGCCATAATGGGAATGAGGGGGGACCTACTGTCCTCCCCTCAGGCCCCCACCCCTGGGCGGCGGGTGGGGGCCATAATAGTAATAAGGGGGGGGGGACCTACTGTCCTCCACCCCCCGGCCCCCACCCCTGGGCGGCGGGTGGGGGCCATAATAGTAATAGGGGGGGGGGACCTACTGTCCTCCACCCCCCGGCCCCCACCCCTGGGCGGCGGGTGGGGGCCATAATAGTAATAAGGGGGGGGGACCTACTGTCCTCCAGCCCCCGGCCCCCACCCCTGGGCGGCGGGTGGGGGCCCTAATGGAAAAAAGGGGGGGGGGGACCTACTGTCCTCCCCCCCGGCCCCCACCCCTGGGCGGCGGGTGGGGGCCATAATAGTAATAAGGGGGGGGACCTACTGTCCTCCAGCCCCCGGCCCCCACCCCTGGGCGGCGGGTGGGGGCCCTAATGGAAAAAAGGGGGGGGGGACCTACTGTCCTCCCCACGGCCCCCACCCCTGGGCGGCGGGTGGGGGCCATAATGGTAATAAGGGGGGGGGGATCTACTGTCCTTCCCCCCCCCGGCCCCCACCCCTGGGCGGCGGGTGGGGGCCATAACGATAATGGGGGGGGACCTACTGTCCTCCCCCCGCCCCCACCCCTGGGCGGCGGGTGGGGGCACTAAGTAAATTCCCCCCCCCCCATCAAGGTGACTAGGGGTGCCCAAGCCCCTAGTCACCCACCCCCCACCCAAATAAAAAATGCCCCTACCTACCCCCCTCACCCTAAAAAATAGTGAGGGGGGAATAAAATTGCTAACCTGTAAAGTAAAATTAAACTTACCATTCGACGTCTTCTTTTTTCTAAAATCTTCATTTTTCAGCCCCAAAAAAGGCCAAATAAAAAACCATCATAGACGTCGAACTAAAAATAAAATAAAAAACCCGAGCGCAAAAAAAAAAACCCGACGAAAAAGAAAAAACCCGAGCGCACAAAAAAATAATCCATCTTCACCCATGGAGGGCTCCGCGCAGACTGAGCTCCGCAGGGCGGGGCAAGGCTTATAAAGCCTTGCCCCGCCCTACAATTAGCCTAAGAACACTCTGATTGGTGGGTTTAAGCCAATCAGAGTGCTCTTTGTCATTTTACAAGCGTGGGAAAGTTCTTTGGAATTTTCCCACGCTTGTAAAATGTCACAGAGCACTGTGATTGGATGGCTTGAAATCCATCCAATCACAGTGCTCTGTGTCATTTTACAAGCGTGGGAAAGTTCTTTGGAATTTTCCCACGCTTGTAAAATGTCACAGAGCACTGTGATTGGATGGCTTGAAATCCATCCAATCACAGTTCTCTGTGTCATTTTACAAGCGTGAGTTGGCTTAAACCCACCAATCAGAGTGTTCTTAGGCTAATTGCAGGGCGGGGCAAGGCTTTATAAGCCTTGCCCCGCCCTGCGGAGCTCAGTCTGCGCGGAGCCCTCCATGGGTGAAGATGGATTATTTTTTTGTGCGCTCGGGTTTTTTCTTTTTCGTCGGGTTTTTTTTTTTGCGCTCGGGTTTTTTATTTTATTTTTAGTTTGACGGCTATGATGGTTTTTTATTTGGCCTTTTTTGGGGCTGAAAAATGAAGATTTTAGAAAAAAGAAGACGTCGAATGGTAAGTTTAATTTTACTTTACAGGTTAGCAATTTTATTCCCCCCTCACTATTTTTTAGGGTGAGGGGGGTAGGTAGGGGCATTTTTTATTTGGGTGGGGGGTGGGTGACTAGGGGCTTGGGCACCCCTAGTCACCTTGATGGGGGGGGGGGGGAATTTACTTAGTGCCCCCACCCGCCGCCCAGGGGTGGGGGCGGGGGGAGGACAGTAGGTCCCCCCCCCATTATCGTTATGGCCCCCACCCGCCGCCCAGGGGTGGGGGCCGGGGGGGGGGGAGGACAGTAGATCCCCCCCCCCTTATTACTATTATGGCCCCCACCCGCCGCCCAGGGGTTGGGGGCCGGGGGGGGGAGGACAGTAGGTCCCCCCCCCCCTATTACTATTATGGCCCCCACCCGCCGCCCAGGGGTGGGGGCCGGGGGGTGGAGGACAGTAGGTCCCCCCCCCCCTTATTACTATTATGGCCCCCACCCGCCGCCCAGGGGTGGGGGCCGGGGGGGAGGACAGTAGGTTCCCCCCCCCCTTTATTACTATTATGGCCCCCACCCGCCGGCCAGGGGTGGGGGCCGGGGGGGAGGACAGTAGGTCCCCCCCCCTACTACTATTATGGCCCCCACCCGCCGCCCAGGGGTGGGGGCCGGGGGGGAGGACAGTAGGTCCCCCCCCTCATTATCTTTATGGCCCCCACCCACCGCTCAGGGGTGGGGGCCGGGGGGGGGGACAATAGGTCTCCCTCCCTTATTTTACTTTACGGCCCCCACCCGTCATTTAGGGGTGGGGGGCAATATTTTTTTTATTTTTTTTCTACAGTGAGCAGCCACAGGCTGCTCACTGCTTACTAGACATGCCCCTACTCGCGGTATAGCGAGTAGAAGCATATTATTTACTAATACCAAGTCATTTTTACTTGGTGTTAGTAAATTTGGCTGAAAGACCAATTTAGGTCTTTCAGCCTTTTAGTAGATAGCTCCCTGATACCGTGGGAATTAGGGAGTTATCTACTAAGCGGCTGCAAGATGCAGCCACAGCAATGAATAGGATCGGAGTTTCATTCATTTGAATGAAATTCCGATCCGAACAAAGTACCGAATTGCATCCTAACACCAATGGAGAAACGGTGCTCATTCTGTTAGGATGCAATTCGGCAGTTTTGCCGGCGTTCTGTCTAAGTGACAGGACTTTCGGCAATACTGACAGGAAGTATTGTGGGAACTGGGAGGAAAGCTAGGGATCATGGGAAAATTGCTCTGACCAGCGGAAATGAAGCACACTTTGCTCCTCCGCTGGTCAGAGCTGGTCAAGCGGAGGAATCCCATAAGACAAAGAGTCCCTACTTTGTCTTATGGTTTTAAAGAAAACTAAAGAAGACAGGAAGAAAAGAATAACAGATCCTGAGAGAGGGAGAGAAGAGGAAGAGATTGAGGAAAGGTAAGTTCGGCATGACAGTGCCGCTTTAAGAAAAAAATAAATGTCATTGTGTCATCTGCAAGGTTTGCATTTTTGTGTATAAAGGTATGCATAATAGTTTAAATATTTAGTTTATCGATGTGGTTGATGCCATATGAAAAAGTGAATTAAATAACCTAAATGTTGAACAATTCACCAAAACTCTGGTGACCAGTGGGAACTGAAAGGGGACACTAGATCCAAGTGCTCGATTTAATTTAATAGCCATTACCAGTGGGTCACAAGTGGGTGCATTTGGGGACGACAATATGTCTACCCCACTTTGGTATTTTATTAGGTACCCCACTGAGAGCTCACTGTTTAGGAGACATGTCCTTACACAAGGACTATTCTCTTCTAATTTTTTATTCCTCGTTCTCCTCCATATATATATATATATATATAATCCTCAAAAATACAACTTGCCTAATAATTCTGCACTCCCTGTAGAGATATATATATATATAAATATATATATATATATATATATATATATATATATATATATATATATATCTCTACAGGGAGTGCAGAATTATTAGGCAAGTTGTATTTTTGAGGATTAATTTTATTATTGAACAACAACCATGTTCTCAATGAACCCAAAAAACTCATTAATATCAAAGCTGAATATTTTTGGAAGTAGTTTTTAGTTTGTTTTTAGTTTTAGCTATTTTAGGGGGATATCTGTGTGTGCAGGTGACTATTACTGTGCATAATTATTAGGCAACTTAACAAAAAACAAATATATACCCATTTCAATTGTAGCGGAACGCAGTAAGCCTGTCCTGCAATATGCCTGGGTGACTATATTCATTATAATTTTGCCTGTGTTGAATTGCTATTCGTTTATTTAAAGTGTGAATTGTATGTTATTCGGTAGTTTCCATCCGTACTATATACTTATGGAAACTACCGAACGGAGGGACCACCCCGGAGAGAAGTGTGCCAGCAATTAAGGTTCACATTCTTTCAAACCGCAAGTTACCGGCTCATTAACATTGTGTTTGGGTGGCCGCCATTCGGCATGCGTACACGTGGCGGCGGCCATCTTACGCATGAAAATCTCAGCGGTGTTTTGTCGTCGCGTGTCTGGAACCCAAATCGGACACTCAAACAACCAAACACCGCTGAGACCTCCAGAGCTCCGTAAATGCCGAACGGAGAGACCTAACAAATCCCCATTCGGTAGTTACAAAGTACCGAATGAGGGAATCACTATCTAGGTGAATTAAAGTATGGATGGCAGTTATAAATGTCTGTTTTAACTGCAGAACGGAGACCGACCGCAGGGCCCATTCTCATGGAACCCTTTTCGGATACCAACTCGTGTGCGGTCGGTCAAACTTCACCTTCCTGTAACTGCCGAACCACTGGTCCGATCTGGGTGAATTTTGGATATTATATTCACCCAGATCAGGGCTACCTAGCGGTACCCTAATATTAAGGATATGTGATGGTTTAGGGGTACATCCAAGTTTGGGGTAAAGTACTGTACAAGTTAAGGGGATTATGACTCACTCTGAGGGGAGGAGATATGGGGGCGGTAACAAGCACTGCATTGGTTACTGTCATAATTACTGTAGTTCCCTCCCTTGCATGGGAGCAGGCTTTATAAGAAACCTTGGAATAAACGATTGTCAGTTCTACTCCTGAAACTGTGTGTCGTCCAGTTATTGGGAGTGCTGTGGGGATATTGCTGTACCTTTTTACCTGCTGGAAACTCTGCTGTGGATTTACTAATGACTTGTTCCTGAGCCTTCCTTGGACCTAAAGTGGAGAATAGCTGCGAGAAATCAGCTCTCCGCTACATTGGTTGGCAGCGCTGGGATCCAGACTCACAGAGGAACAAGGATTAATGGAGATTGACCTTTCTACGCTAAAGAGAACCACATTGAAAGACCTTCTGGAAGCGAAAGGTGTTTCTGCCAGCAGCAAATCCAAAGCAACGCTTATCACCGAAGTAATGGCAGAGTACAGAGCAGAAGAGGTCCAGGCCACGGAACAAAGACCTGAAACAGAACAGGAGGAGTTCCAAAGGCATTTACAATTCAGACTGGCCTTTTATGGAGAAAACCCACCAACAGAGATCATCTCTAAAACAATGACAGAGGTGCAGGAGTTTGTGATGAGAAACAGGAGACCACAAACACCGGAAAGAAGTGCAGCAGGAGCTGTGACACAAGAGGGTAAGCCTAAAATCCCCTACCAAGCTTTTAAAACGTATGTGGAAGCAGAGGAGGATATAGATGCCTTCCTCCAAGACTTTGAGAGACTGTGTACGCTGCATAACATACCAAGGGAAGAGTGGGTACCCATATTAGCAGGACGGCTGTCAGGAAGGGCAGCTGAAGCTTACCGCACTGTGCCTGATATTGAAATTAGGAACTATAGCCGGGTAAAAGAGATTATCCTGGCCCGGTATGCAATAACACCAGAGGCATACCGGAGGCGCTTCAGGGAATTGAAAAAGGCGGACAAAGATTTGCACGCAGAGTGGGCTTGCCGACTAGAAAGGGCAGCTCTTGGGTGGATGCAGTCAAGTAAAGCGCGGTCCATGGAGGACTTGTTACAAATGCTGCTGTTGGAGCAGTTTTATGAGGGGATATCCTCAGAACTACAGGAATGGGTGAGGGATCGTAACCCCACCACCCTCACCGAGGCTGCCAAAAAGGCAGATGATTTTATGGACGCTCGCAGACAAACCAAGGCAGTGAGTACCAAACCTGCCATGCGGCCACTAGGGGGGAATTCCTTCTCTCCTAACCCTCAACCCCCACCAAGACAACTCCCTCCACCAGCACCAGCAGCAGCGCAGCAGAGATACCGCACACCTGCTTCTGTGCAATGCCACCGATGCCAGAAGTGGGGACATTTCCAACGAGATTGTCCGCAGTCTAGAGACCGCACCACCTGGATCCGACCAGGGCCTCCACCACCACCACCGAGAGCAGCAGCGCATCACTACCAGGACGAGGTACCACTTCCCTACAGCTCTGCCGTTCCAGTCACGACTGTGGAACAGTGGGAAGTGCTGCATGAGGCCAATCCCTTACAAGCGCAGGCGGATAATCGACAGCACCATAGGCAGACCGTATATCTGGAAGGGAAGCCTATGCAGGGGCTCAGAGACTCGGGAGCCACCATCACCCTGGTGCAAAGTCATTTGGTTTCGGACAAAGCCAAACTGAATAAGACTGTGGCTGTCAGGGTTGCAGGGGGAGACGTGTATCGGCTAGACACAGCCAGGGTACACTTGCATTGGGGTGCGGGGTTTGGGAATGTGGAAGTGGGACTAATGCCGCAATTACCTGCTGAGGTGGTCCTAGGGAATGATCTGGGCAAACTCACCTCCGCATTTGAACCACAAACTACTGAGGAAGCACACCCAGTAGTCACCAGGCAACAGGCCCGCACCCAGCACAACAACGCACTGCCGGAGGTCCAGGTAAGAGATTCCTCCCCTTCCCTAGACTGTATCCCTTGGGCCCCTCCTGACGAGTTTGTAGCCGAGGTGATCACTGACCCTACCTTACAAGTATACCGAGACAAGGTCACCTCTATCCAACCAGGGGCGGAGGGGGAAAGATTTGTATGGGACAGGCAGTTATTATACCGGGAAACGAGTAAAGAGATAGCTGGGTCAGACCCCATTACTGCAAGACAGCTGGTGGTACCGCAGAGGTACCGAACCGAATTACTCCGGATAGCGCACGATATTCCGCTATCCGGACATTTGGGGGTCAGCCGTACCAGATATCGGCTGACCCAAAGTTTCTTCTGGCCAGGGATTAGCCAGGAGGTGCGCAGGTATTGTAACACCTGCGATACGTGCCAGAGGGTAGGAAAGAGGGGGGATAAGCGTAAGGCGAAGCTGCACCCCCTACCCATAATTGAGGAACCCTTTCATAGGGTTGCAGTAGACATTGTAGGCCCCTTCCGGAAGCCTAGCCCATCAGGCAAACGGTACATTCTGACCGTAGTGGACTACGCCACTCGCTACCCCGAGGCGGTAGCCTTAACTAATATACATGCAGAGACGGTGGCTGAGGCGCTGATGCAGATTTTCTCCCGGATGGGGTTACCCAGGGAGATCATCTCGGATCAGGGCACTCAGTTCACGGCAGAGGTCACCCAACAGCTCTGGAAGTTCTGTAAAATTAAGCCCATAATTAGTGCTCCGTACCACCCCCAGACTAATGGGCTCTGCGAACGGTTCAATGGCACCTTAAAACAGATGCTCCGAACCTTCGCAGAGACTCACCGAGACTGGGAAAAATTCCTGCCGCACTTACTGTTTGCTTACAGGGAGGTGCCGCAGGAATCTACGGGATTTTCCCCCTTTGAACTGCTATTCGGGAGGAGAGTAAGGGGACCCCTGGACTTGATTAGAGAACACTGGGAGGGAGACCGTAGCGCTGACGGCACCCCTATTGTACCATATGTGTTGGCCCTCCGAGATCGCCTGGAAGCACTCACAAAGACGGTAAAGGAAAACCTACAGGCAGCTCAGACGCGTCAGCGCACCTGGTACGATAGAGGCGCCAGGGACCGCAGCTTTCAGGTCGGACAGAAAGTTTTAATTTTAAAACTTGTCCGACACGATAAGCTACAGGCCGCCTGGCAAGGCCCTTATAAAGTGGTAGAACAACGATGTGACACCACTTATATAATTGGCCACTGCGCAGGGAATGGGGGGCGACGCATGATCCATGTGAACATGCTGAAGCCTTACCAAGAACGATCAGAGGAGGTGACAGCTATCTGCGCCCCCACCTCTGAAGAAGGCGACAGCCTACCCCTCCCCGATCTGCTAGAAGACGGACAGATGGCTGGGGATTTAGGAGCAGTTGTACTGGGGGATCGGTTGAGCCCACAGGAGCGTATCGAGGTACAACAACTACTGCAAGAAAAGCAGGAGACCTTTTCTAATGTACCTGGATACACCCCTCTGGCTACCCACCGAGTAGAAACCCCTGGTCAACTTCCCATGCGCCAGACTCCGTACCGCATCCCTGAAGCGGTACGGGAGAATATGCGCAAAGAGATTGAAGAGATGATACAGTTAGGAGTCATTGAGCCCTCAGATAGCCCCTGGGCCTCTCCAGTAGTCCTCGTACCAAAGCGGGACGGCACGACCCGCTTTTGCGTGGACTACAGGAGATTGAATGAGAAAACCGTATCCGACGCATACCCGATGCCTAGGATAGATGAGTTGCTGGACCGGATGGCCAGGGGTCAATACCTTACCACTATTGATTTGTGTAAAGGGTATTGGCAGATTCC
Organism: Pelobates fuscus; assembly: GCF_036172605.1. Classification (NCBI taxonomy): domain Eukaryota; kingdom Metazoa; phylum Chordata; class Amphibia; order Anura; family Pelobatidae; genus Pelobates; species Pelobates fuscus. The sequence continues at coordinate 251,296,886 of NC_086322.1, forward strand.
CTTGGCCCCGGACGCCATCCCTAAGTCCGCCTTTGTCACCCCATTCGGCCTGTACCAATTTAAGGTCATGCCGTTTGGGATGAAAAACGCGCCGGCTACCTTCCAGCGGATGGTGGACCGCCTCCTAGATGGGTTCCAAGACTATACCTGCGCATATCTCGATGATATTGCCATATTTAGCGATACCTGGCAGGAACACTTGGCCCATATAGGAGCAGTTCTAGACAGGATCAGGGAGGCTGGTTTGACCCTAAAACCAGCGAAATGTAGCATTGGGATGGCCGAGGTACAGTACCTGGGCCACAGAGTAGGCTGTGGTAAACAAAAGCCGGAACCAGCCAAAGTAGAGGCAGTATCACAGTGGCCTACCCCGAAAACTAAAACCCAGGTGTTAGCCTTCCTAGGGACAGCAGGGTATTACCGGAAGTTTGTGCCCAATTATAGTGCCCTGGCCAAACCCCTCACTGACCTGACACGTAAAAACCTTCCCCGCCAAGTAACCTGGACCCCGGAGTGTGAGCAGGCATTCCAACACTTGAAAGATGCCCTTGTTAATGCCCCTGTCTTGGCCGCTCCCAATCCAACTAAACGTTTTCTTGTTCACACAGACGCTTCTATGTTTGGATTGGGGGCAGTATTGAGCCAAGTCGGGACCGATGGCGGAGACCATCCAGTGGCTTACATCAGTCGCAAACTTTTACCTCGGGAAGTAAGCTACGCCGCCATCGAGAAGGAATGCCTGGCTGTGGTGTGGGCCTTAAAGAAATTACAACCCTATTTGTATGGACAGGCTTTTTCTTTGCTCACGGATCACAACCCGTTGGTCTGGCTGAACCGGGTGGCTGGGGACAATGCCAGGCTGCTGCGCTGGAGTTTGGCGCTGCAGCCCTTTGACTTTAACATTCAAAAGCGCCCGGGTAAGCAAAATGGAAACGCCGACGGGTTGTCACGACAAACTGATCTGGAGAAATAATCCGTGAGCACCCCGGTCATCCCCAAGCCGATCCGTGTGGGATCAGACTGTGTATGCCGGCTTGTGGGCAAGGGGGAGCAGTGTAGCGGAACGCAGTAAGCCTGTCCTGCAATATGCCTGGGTGACTATATTCATTATAATTTTGCCTGTGTTGAATTGCTATTCGTTTATTTAAAGTGTGAATTGTATGTTATTCGGTAGTTTCCATCCGTACTATATACTTATGGAAACTACCGAACGGAGGGACCACCCCGGAGAGAAGTGTGCCAGCAATTAAGGTTCACATTCTTTCAAACCGCAAGTTACCGGCTCATTAACATTGTGTTTGGGTGGCCGCCATTCGGCATGCGTACACGTGGCGGCGGCCATCTTACGCATGAAAATCTCAGCGGTGTTTTGTCGTCGCGTGTCTGGAACCCAAATCGGACACTCAAACAACCAAACACCGCTGAGACCTCCAGAGCTCCGTAACTGCCGAACGGAGAGACCTAACAAATCCCCATTCGGTAGTTACAAAGTACCGAATGAGGGAATCACTATCTAGGTGAATTAAAGTATGGATGGCAGTTATAAATGTCTGTTTTAACTGCAGAACGGAGACCGACCGCAGGGCCCATTCTCATGGAACCCTTTTCGGATACCAACTCGTGTGCAGTCGGTCAAACTTCACCTTCCTGTAACTGCCGAACCACTGGTCCGATCTGGGTGAATTTTGGATATTATATTCACCCAGATCAGGGCTACCTAGCGGTACCCTAATATTAAGGATATGTGATGGTTTAGGGGTACATCCAAGTTTGGGGTAAAGTACTGTACAAGTTAAGGGGATTATGACTCACTCTGAGGGGAGGAGATATGGGGGCGGTAACAAGCACTGCATTGGTTACTGTCATAATTACTGTAGTTCCCTCCCTTGCATGGGAGCAGGCTTTATAAGAAACCTTGGAATAAACGATTGTCAGTTCTACTCCTGAAACTGTGTGTCGTCCAGTTATTGGGAGTGCTGTGGGGATATTGCTGTACCTTTTTACCTGCTGGAAACTCTGCTGTGGATTTACTAATGACTTGTTCCTGAGCCTTCCTTGGACCTAAAGTGGAGAATAGCTGCGAGAAATCAGCTCTCCGCTACATCAATTATTTATTTTTTACCAGTGAAACCAATTTAACATCTCAACATTCACAAATATACATTTCTGACATTCAAAAACAAAACAAAAACAAATCAGTGACCAATATAGCCACCTTTCTTTGCAAGGACACTCAAAAGCCTGCCATCCATGGATTCTGTCAGTGTTTTGATCTGTTCACCATCAACATTGCGTGCAGAAGCAACCACAGCCTCCCAGACACTGTTCAGAGAGGTGTACTGTTTCCCCTCTTGTAAATCTCACATTTGATGATGGACCACAGGTTCTCAATGGGGTTCAGATCAGGTGAACAAGGAGGCCATGTCATTAGATTTTCTTCTTTTATACCCTTTCTTGCCAGCCACGCTGTGGAGTACTTGGACGCGTGTGATGGAGCATTGTCCTGCATGAAAATCATGTTTTTTCTTGAAGGATGCAGACTTCTTCCTGTACCACTGCTTGAAGAAGGTGTCTTCCAGAAACTGGCAGTAGGACTGGAAGTTGAGCTTGACTCCATCCTCAACCCGAAAAGGCCCCACAAGCTCATCTTTGATGATACCAGCCCAAACCAGTACTCCACCTCCACCTTGCTGGCGTCTGAGTCGGACTGGAGCTCTCTGCTCTTTACCAATCCAGCCACGGGCCCATCCATCTGGCCCATCAAGACTCACTCTCATTTCATCAGTACATAAAACCTTAGAAAAATCAGTCTTGAGATATTTCTTGGCCCAGTCTTGACGTTTCAGCTTGTGTGTCTTGTTCAGTGGTGGTCGTCTTTCAGCCTTTCTTACCTTGGCCATGTCTCTGAGTATTGCACACCTTGTGCTTTTGGGCACTCCAGTGATGTTGCAGCTCTGAAATATGGCCAAACTGGTGGCAAGTGGCATCTTGGCAGCTGCACGCTTGACTTTTCTCAGTTCATGGGCAGTTATTTTGCGCCTTGGTTTCTCCACACACTTCTTGCGACCCTGTTGACTATTTTGAATGAAACGCTTGATTGTTCGATGATCACGCTTCAGAAGCTTTGCAATTTTAAGAGTGCTGCATCCCTCTGCAAGATATCTCACTAATTTTGACTTTTCTGAGCCTGTCAAGTCCTTCTTTTGACCCATTTTGCCAAAGGAAAGGAAGTTGTCTAATAATTATGCACACCTGATATAGGGTGTTGATGTCAGTAGACCACACCCCTTCTCATTACAGAGATGCACATCACCTAATATGCTTAATTGGTAGTAGGCTTTCGAGCCTATACAGCTTGGAGTAAGACAACATGCATAAAGAGGATGATGTGGTCAAAATACTAATTTGCCTAATAATTCTGCAGTCCCTGTATCTATCTATCTATCTATCTATATATATATATATATATATATATATATATATATATATATTTGTGTTAGGTGCTTATGATAGTACAGAGTGAAATACCATAATTAAATGTAGGATAGTAAAAAGGGCAAGTCGGTTGTGGTGTGCCAGAACCGACGATGAGGTAGGCCTGAGAAAGAAGAGGGCAATTAAGTAATCAAATTTATTACAGACAACCAATACAGATACATATATCAACCAGACATGTTTTTGAAAGCATCCCTTAATTCTTGTACTGGGTTCGGTATGTATCGTGAGTAAGCGGATGACTTCCAGCGCCCCAGTGTTTTTATAACATGAATTGGAATGTTGACACTGGAGGCTGTGGATGCTGCTCCTATGCGGAAGGAGTGCCCTGAGTAGTTAGCTGCGTTGAGGCCCAGTTGAGTGAGCAAAAACCTGACTTAGGTCATGAAGGTTGTAGTGGTGAGTACCGAACCTTGTAATAGTAGTAATGGTTGTGATGGTAGTAAATTATGATGCTGTATGTATGCATCAAGAACCCTGACGGGGCACCACCTGTTGTGCGTGGGATAGTATGGAATGTTTACTGTTATGTGCTGACTGGTTTTGGAGTGAGGTAGAGTCAGGATGTAATGATCCATGTGTTTTGTTAAGTGGGAATAGAGGAGAATAGGAGTAGATTGTGTTGTGTTGGTTGTAGTGAACTCTCTAGGTCTTAGGAATCCATAGAAAGCTATGTATATTGCTGCTTTGATGACAACATTTGTAGTGGTGTCAAAAGGTTTTAAATCAAGCAGGTTAGACAATGCTTTGAAGATATGGTTATCTATGGGTAGCCTCTGTGATGTATGTGTGGGTTGAGATTTCTGAATGCCTCTGAGTAAGGTCTTAATCTGGTGAGAGGCCATGAAACTAGTGTTGTTTGGTTGTAAGATTAGCATATGGTGTTGAATGCCTGTGAGATAGAGTTTGATGGTGTTATATGACATTTTGAGTTTAAGGTGGCAAAAAGAAGCAAAACCCAAAAAAGATGTCATAATCAATGGTTGCATGATGTTATGTTCCAAAAGGAATCTTTTGAATAGGGTAAAAGCCCTGTCGTATGTTTTGTGTGTATTTTTTGATAGTGCCAATTGGGACAGTGTCCTACTATGATGCATGATGGTGTCTAGTCCAGTATTAGTTGTTGAAATGTTGGAGTGGTGGTGGCTGTGGGCGCAGCTGACGGGAGTGCTTGATGAAATGCCTGAAATTTAAAACGAGACAAACTGTCAGCAGCTGTGTTACATATACCTGGAACATGGAAACAATATAGAAAGAAATTATGACAAGCTGCCAACCAAGTGAGTTATCTCAGAAATCTCATGATCGTAAGGGATTTGGAACGACCTTTGTTGATGATGTGACAGGTTGCCTGAGTAACAACAAACTGGCATATTTGCCCATAAATGACCCCATGCTACGGCAGCCGCCACGATGGAATAGATCTCAAAGAGAGCTGAGGTAGTGGAAAAACCTTCCAAATCCTGAACTGCTGTAGGCCAGCTGCCCCAAAGCCATTTGTTCCCAAAAATTGCTGCAAAACCTGTGGTAGATGCCGCATCTGACCAAATGGTAGGAGATGAGTCAGTCAACTGAGGGAGGAACATACTTTTACCATTCCAAGTGGTTAAAAATCTCTTCCACATGTTTAGGTCTGCCGTAGCTTGGGTATCTAAGGACAACCTGTGTGTGTCATGTAGGAAGCGTGGAAAAAGATACAAGAGTCGTGATATGAAGGAGCGGCCTTGAGGTATGATACACATGGCAAAATTTAGTGATCCCAGCAGGGACGGTAGCTCTTTGCGGTTGCAAGTACCGAGCTGAATGTAGCGGTTGATGTAGGTAAGAATGTTCTCTATCTTGTCTTGTGGTAGGCTTGCTTGCATTGTGGCTTAGTCTAATTGAATACCCAGGAACGTGATAGTTGTGTCTGGCCCCTCCGTTTTCTTAGGGGACATTGGTATACCTAGTTGCTCAAATAGCTTGGTGGTAGCTTTGAGGCTACTAGGAGGGGAAGTATTTTCCTCGACCAGTAAGAAATCGTCCAGGTAATGTAATACCGTAGGGCATCTGGCTATGTTCAATAGTAACCAGCACAATGCTTCGGCAAATGTGTCAAAAATTGCTGGGCTACTTTTGGACCCAAAAGTTAAGCGGGAGAAAAAAATAGTAGTTCCCGGCCCACTTGATGCCATGCAGGTGCCACAGTGTGGGGTGGATTGGCAGCAATTTAAAAGCATTAGTAATATTGGTCTTACTAAGCCAAGCTCCGACCCCTGCTTGTATGATAGCTGTAATGGTGTGATCTATGGTGGTGTATTGCAGGGAGAATTCCTCAGAGGATATGAGGGAGTTAAGACTGGGGTTGGCCGATGAGTGTGGTGCCGACAAGTCAATGATGAGTCTCTGTTTAAGGGAAGATTTCCCTGTGACAATACCAATGGGGTTAGTGAGCCATTCTATAAATGGAGGAGTTTTGAAAGCCCCCAATACGAAACCCTCAGCCACTTCTTGGGCTATGAGAGTGTCAACCGCTGTGGGGTTGTGTTGTGCGGATTGTAGATTAGGGCATTCCAGAGTCCTGGATGGTATGTGTAGAATACCCGTGTGGAAGCCTTCTGTTAAACCAGAGATAAGAAAATCTACCAAGTGTCTAGACGGGTGATGTGACATAAATTCAGTAAATACCGGCATATTAATGCAGGGAAGCCAGGTTGATGTCTTTACCTTCCAGGCAGGGCCGGCCTTAGGGGTGTGCGAGCTGTGCGGCCGCACAGGGCGCCATGGAGCAGGGGGCGCCGTGCGGCCGCACAGCCGATTTAAAAAAAAAAAAAAAAAAAAACATTTTTTTTTCAATTTGCAGCGGGGGCGGAGCTTACCGTGCGGCGGGGGAGGGGCTAAAAGCGCCGGAAAACGGCTGCAGGGGAAGCAGGAAGGAGTCCCTGCTTCCCCACCAAACAGTCACCAGGAGCTGCACTGCCTCAACAATTAACTCCACAGGTAACTGTGTGATTGTCAGGTGAGTGTGACTCTCTGCCTGTGTGTGTCTGTGTGTGTGTGTGTGACTGTCTGCCTCTGTGTGTATTACTGTCTGTGTGTGTGTGTGTATGACTGTCTGCCTGTGTATGACTGTCTGCCTGTGTGTGTCTCTGTGTGTGTGTATGTATGACTGTCTGCCTGCGTGTGTGTGTGTATGAATGTGTGTGTGTGTGTGTATATGACTGTCTGCCACTGTGTCTGTGTGTATTACTGTCTGCCTCTGTGTGTGTGTCTGTGTGTATTACTGTCTGCCTCTGTGTGTGTGTCTGTGTGTATGACTGTCTGCCTCTGTGTGTATGACTATCTGCCTGTGTGTGTCTGTGTGTGTATGACTGTCTGCGTGTGTGTGTGTATATGACTGTGTGCCACTGTGTGTCTGTGTGTATTACTGTCTGCCTCTGTGTGTTTGTCTGTGTGTATTACTGTCTGCCTCTGTGTGTGTGACTGTGTATGACTGCCTCTGTGTGTATGACTGTCTGCCTCTGTGTGTCTGTGTGTATGACTGTCTGCCTGTGTGTGTCTGTGTGTGTATCTGTCTGCGTGTGTGTGTGTGTGTATGACTGTCTGCCTCTGTGTGTATGACTGTGTGTGTGTCTGTGTGTATGACTGACTGTCTGCCTGTGTGTGTCTGTGTGTATGACTGTCTGTGTGTGTGTGTGTGTGTGTGTGTGTATGACTGTCTGCCTCTGTGTGTATGACTGTGTGTGTGTCTGTGTGTATTACTGTCTGCCTCTGTGTGTCTGTGTGTATTACTGTCTGTGTGTGTCTGTGTGTATGACTGACTGTCTGCCTCTCTGTGTCTGTGTGTGTGTGTGTGACTGTCTGCCTGTGTGTGTGACTGTCTGCCTGTGTGTGTGTGTGTGTGTGTGTGTGTGTGTATGACTGTCTGCTTGTGTGTGTGTGGATGTCTTCCTGTGTGTGTATGGCCGTCTGACTCTGTGTGTGTGTGTCACATACAACCAATACACGCATATCACACACTGTTAATATACCCATTACAAATATCACACATAGCATACATATCACACACAGTCATCACACGTACTATTACATACACAGACAACACAAACATAACAGCATACATGGATGACGGGGGGGGGGGGGCGCTGTGAAGATTTTTCGCACAGGGCGTCTAAATGCCTAAGGCCGGCCCTGCTTCCAGGATATCTCTTTTAATGTGATCAGGGATCATATGAGCAGGGCTAACTTCCTGGTCATCCAGGGTGATGGTTGGAGTAACTAATAGCAAGTCGGCTGGTGCTTGTGAAGCAGCAGCGGGTGGCCCTGCTAGAGTAAGGGCCGTGGTGACCGACTCAAGTTTCTCCAGCCTGGAGTTGACCTTGCTCATGGACGCCATGAGTGAAGACAACATGGCATGTATGTCTCCTGGGTTGGACTGGCTAGGTCCTTCCCCGGGATCCATGTTGTTTGTTTGTTTGTTGAAGTGCGTAGCAGTTTGAAAAGTTCTGCTTTCCTTGCTGTAGCGGGGTAGGGTATTTGCCGTCTCCTCAATTCCGTAGTTATATGAGGGATCGTCCAGGATCTGATCGATGCTGGACTAGTTACCTCTCCTCCTTGTGTAGGAGTGATAGCTCTAGCCGGAGTGCTAGGCAGGGAGAAATCCTCTACCCCTTCCTGAGACATACTACAAACAAAACAATTAATTAGTGTATGAAATCGTACTGGCAGGCTAGCTAAGCCGGATGGCGAAACATTACACTTGTTTGGTGACAGGTGAGGCCCTACTAGTTGCCAAGTGGCTTGAGAGGCTCTATCTATGCGTTGGCGCAAGGGGATTTGAGGCCACCCATCGTAGTGGCAGGAATTTTAGGCCTCTCAGTGACTGTAACACAGAAAAACAGGGGAAGGGAGTGACAGGTGAGGCCCTCTCTATGCAACATGCGAGGCGGCTAGCTACCGTGTGGCCCGATGGGTGTTTGCCTCTGAAACGTTGAGGCAGGGTGTTGGCCTCGCGGGACCACTAACTGATGGCAATTGCCAAGAAGGGGTAAATACCTATTGGGAAGCCTATGACCCTATTGCCAGTACTCTAACCTAGGGGGGAGAAATTAAATGTATGGCAGAATACCATATGAGCAGGTGTACGTACCTGGTAGTATGAAAATCTCACAGGAAAAACCGCGTGGTGAAAATATATTTAACCCTGGACAGCCTGAAATGGATAAAAGAGAGTGGACTGTGTGGGAAAGAAGTAGACGGTGTAGCCTGTACCAGCGATGTTTTTTAAGCCTTGCTGGCGTATTACTAGTAAATGAAATGTAGTGATATACCATGGGAATATAAATGTGTTACCAAGGCAAAGTGATGCAGTGGCTTTAATACACAATTCTGTCTAAAACAGTGGGGAATGTATGATGGGTGTCAAGTAAAATAAGAGTATGGGGGAGGGAGGCCGTGGCCTATGTTTAAACAGCATATATGTGTTTATATAATAACACATGTGGCAGGGAAAACACAATGCTTTAAAATGATGTAAAGTTATATATATATATATATATATATGTATATTACTGTACTGTAAAAGACGTATGATTGGTTGGATCAGTACATGTGATTCAACCCGAGAATTCATTATTTGGAAAAGGAAAACTGTATCCTTATGTATGTGTCGTAGTTTAAAACACAGAAATGAGGTCTGTAATGTAGGCTGAACCAACTTGAATGAAATGGACAAGTATGGAAGACCCCTGAAAGCGTGGGAGTCAAAATGATCCATACAGATATGCTAGCTGGTTTTTATGAACATTGATAGAATACTGATACCTTTAAACAGTAATGGAAATAATCTTTGTATTTATCCCCTTAAGGACCAAACTTCTGGAATAAAAGGGAATCATGACATGTCACACATGTCATGTGTCCTTAAGGGGTTAATCAAGCAAATTGTTAACGAATGGTATATACATGAAATGATGAAATGTAATCCACGAAAGGATTTATGCGTAATACATAGCAAGAAAAACGAAACTCAATGTGAAGGGAAACAGAAGCTGGGGCGAATAGTTTAACCCCTTAAGGACCAAACTTCTGGAATAAAAAGGAATCATGACATGTCACACACGTCATGTGTCCTTAAGGGGTTAAACGTATGAATTTTATGCGAACAACAAGCGTGTTTAAGCATGTCATGAATTAAGTGCCGAACGGCAAAACAACCGAAATGATAACTGTTGTGGACATGAAATATTATCCTGATTTCTTTTTGTTAGTAAAATGTCTATTTACTTTATATAAATCCTGATCAGCATTTATCATTTCATATGATTTACCTAAAATGGCTGCTAGGGCCAGGGAGTTTCCCTTAGTCATCGCATAACACCCTTACTAGCAAGATGGCGCTGGAATCTGGGGGAGACCCGCAAGATGCCAGTGACATCACACCCAGTAGGATGAGCAATGAATCAACCACTTAACCCCTAACCAATTATTGATGTATAAATCAATGTTATCTCTGACAATGCTTATGATGTAATTTTGCTTTATAAGGGGCATGCCACCCCCTCTAATAAAACATTCCTCAAGTTCTTCATTAACCTGAAACTTTGTGTCTGGTGTGAATTACTTCAGGGAGCGTGCACGCACTGTTTCTTTAATTTGGCCAGGGGCAGATACACAAAATAATCAATTTATTGATTGATTTCCACTTCATTTGGCGCCCAACGTGGGGCCCCGGATTTGCCGGTTTGGAGGGCCGGAAACCAACGGACCAGAGCGGACCTCCGGAAAGTGGGACAACCGGAGCCTGATCACCTCCAAAATACAGCCGTTGTCTTTATTCTCCTGTTTTGTGCCGGTCTGTCTCCGCGTCCACTTCCGGCTTCCAGAAGGTAAATTCTTATCCGGTGCCTCTTTAAATGAACCTGTCGATTGTCTAATTGCCTCTTGAGTGTTTGAATGCTTGTGTAGGATAGCCGGTATATGTGGTTTGTCCTTTTTTTAAAAAAAAAATTAGCTTGACTGCCTAGTGGGCAGGGAACGCGACAGCCGGTAAAGGCTGGGGACCACCCTAGTGAGAGGGTTGGGGTTTTTGTGACAGCCGGTAAAGGCTGGGGACCACCCTAGTGAGAGGGTTGGGGTTTTTATTTTGTGACAGCCGGTAAAGGCTGGGGACCACCTGGTGAAGGGTGGGGTTATTATATTATTATTGTGTTATTGTTGACGACCCGGTGAAGGGTTGGGTGACAGCCTAGAGAAAGGCTGGGATTATTCATGTACTGACCTGACTGGGTTTATTTGCTGTGTTTAACTGTTTTACGCACATTGTTCTAATATGTACATGGCCATACTACGTTCTGCTATTTTGTGGATCCTGTTCAATTGCTGTTACAGTGTGGGTACCCTAGGTGTGTGTGTATGTGTTGTGTGGTTTGCTCTAGATTCTGGGGTTTACAGGCATCTCTATGTATGTGATTTCTGTAAGTGTCTCTTGCTCAGTCTCGCCACGTTCATCTTCTCCTTTGTACTATATCTCTCCTGTGCTTGCTGCCCAGAGCTGTGTTAGTCACCCACGCTCGCCCGTGCCGGTCCGTGGCCACCATCTCGGGTGGGCGGACTCCCTGTGACTGGTCTACGTTTAGGGAAGACGCACAGGACTCTGGTCCTCGTGGCAGTCGAGCACTGTAGACTCTTCTTCTTCTTCTCCCTCCCTCTGTCTCTGTCACGTGGTGCTCTTTGTTTGGTTAAAATGGGGCAGGAACATACTAGACCTGCTAAGGGATTTTTGGCTTGTGATATTGTGAAGGAGAGGGCGGGAGAGGGAGCAGTATTGAAGATGAAGAAGATAGCTAAGGTTTGCGGTTTCCAAATGTCACCCAGCGGTAGATTGCAGCCAGAGTTTTGGAGGAAGTTACTCATTGACAAGGAGGGTTTATTACTAGACAACGGGCTAACTAAAGCTGTAGAAGCTTGGTATCGAGTTGCTAGAGGACTCAAACGGAAGGGTTGGACAGAGGAAGAGCTAGATTTCGAGGGTCAAACGATTTATGTGTATCACCGAAATGAATGCAATGATGATGTACCCCCGGTTGCCCCGCGGCCACTGCCCTATGATGGCGCCCAGAGCATACTGAATGACTCTTGACCCGCCTCCTCCGTCAACGCCCAGCCACCACCCCCCACAAACGTAGGACACGTCCCGACACCCTTGTGTCCCGTACTCTGAGCTGATGGAGCCTACTATTACCCCGTCCCATTGCACTCTCTCCCTCATACATCCCCCGTCCAGTCGCCCCTCCAGTTCCCCCCTGTACCCGACCCGGTTTCGCCAACGCCCCATCTTCCATTCCCCTCTGATATTCCCTCATCCCCACCTCTCTGCTCTCCCCCTCTTCCGCAGTCCCCACCTGTCCCTATTGTTCTCCCATCAGTCCCTCCACCCACTGTCCCCCATCCCGTCCCACTAGCTCCTGTCACGCTTACTGACGCCCCTCCTCTACTCCCTCCTGTTCCGTCACCCCTCCCTGCTACCTGCATTGCTTTGGCCCGTCCTCCTACTCCTCCTCCCCTTCCCACCTCTTCTCCCCCTGCTACACTGTGGTCACTCCTTTCTGCCATTACTGCTGCTCTCGCACCTACTTCTACTCCTGCCACACTTTCCATGCTCCCTGATGTCCCTCCCATCTTCGGCCCCCCCCCCGCTACTGACCTCTCATCTCTCCTCTCTGCCTTAACCCCTCCCACTACTCCCGTTCCTCCCACTCTACCTTCCGACATTCCCCCTTCTACTTCCTCTATCGACCTAACCTCCCGTCTCTCTGCCTTGACCCGTCCCGCTACCCCTACTCCTCCTTTCACTCCCACTTCCCCTCCTACTGACATCTCATCTATACTCTCTGCCTTAACCCATCCCACTACTCCTGCACCTCCTAGTCCACCTCCCGACATTTCTCCCATTCCTCCTCCTCCCACCGACCGGTCATCTCTCCTCTCATCCCTCCTCTCTGCCTCGACCCATCCCACTACTCCTACACCTCCTACTCCACCTCCCGACATTTCTCCCATTCCTCCTCCTCCCACCGACCTGTCATCTCTCCTCTCATTCCTCCTCTCTGCCTCGACCCATCCCACTACTCCTACTCCTCCTATCACTCCCACTTCCCCTCCTACTGACATCTCATCTATACTCTCTGCCTTAACCCATCCCACTACTCCTGCACCTCCTACTCCACCTCCCGACATTTCTTCCATTCCTCCTCCTCCCACCGACCTGTCATCTCTCCTCTCGTCCCTCCTCACTGCCTCGACCCATCCCACTACTCCTGCACCTCCTACTCCACCTCCCGACATTTCTCCCATTCCTCCTCCTCCCACCGACCTGTCATCTCTCCTCTCGTCCCTCCTCACTGCCTCGACCCATCCCACTACTCCTGCACCTCCTGACATTTCTCCCATTCCTCCTCCTCCCACCGACCTGTCATCTCTCCTCTCGTCCCTCCTCACTGCCTCGACCCATCCCACTACTCCTGCACCTCCTACTCCACCACCCGACATTCCTCCCACTCCTCCCCCTGTGGATTTAACCTCACTCCTCTCTGCCTTCTCTCCCATGGCTCCCGTTCCCCCTAATCCTCCTCCCCCATTCCGCCCGTATCCTCCCCTGTCCCTTCTGACCCACTATCCGTCTTGACCTCCGCCCTGTCTGCTTGTCTCTCACACTCAGCCCAACATGCAACAACCTCTGCCTCCTCTATGTCCCTAGTCCCGTACTCCCCTGCCACAGACTCGCTCATGGTGGTCGGCTCGGATGAGCCTGCAACTTCAGATCACACCTATGCTGTAGGCGTTTCCCCGGCAGCCTCCGGTTTCCATCCCACTACATCACAGATGGTCACTCCCCGTAATATTGTCACTGGCCTCCCTGCTCCTGGGCTCCCGCTTCCCTCGATGTAGCATCTTATGGTCTCCCAAACCCAGTCCCCCTCGAGGATGATAATGCACAAGGGCACAACCAATTTCACCCTCAAGATAATAGGTCTTCACAGAGACAAGCCCCCTCCGGTTTGCACCTACAGGTGCCCCCTACCACCGAAGGTGCCCCACCGATGTATCCCATCGCAAGCTGCCACTTTGATCATTTCCCTCCCAGACCCTGAAAAACAGCCCATGCCATTCTTTCGCAGAATGGCTCAGATACGTAAGACATATTCCGCTGCTTGGCGGGACTTATACAGTTTGTGTGAAATTAAAGCTGGAGATGCTTACTGGCCAATCATGGCGAGGAGTTTTAATGATGCCCCTCTCACTACTGATATGGACTTCCAGTCCGGTATTCCCTTTTGTGAACAGCTCCGTGCCTGGGCTCAAGACAAATTGGCTGATCAGGCCACTTGTATAAATTATATTGTCCAGGACAAGCTCGAGTATGTAGAAAAATATCACTCACGCCTAACCCAAACATTTTCTGACCTAGGCTTTAGTGTTTATAATAAAGCACACACTCAGATGTTGTCCACTGCCTTTGGAGCTGGTTTAAAATAAAATATTCGTAAGGACTTGGTACTCTCACATCCTGAGTACAGAATAATTCCCCTAGACACCCTCTTGTTGGTTGCCAAAGGTTTGGAGTCCGTGTTACAGCCCACACAGAGGAGGAATAGCCCCCTGATGCTAGCTGCTCCTGCTCCAACTCCTGGGCCCGTCACTACTCCCCAGGTATACCCCGTACAACCACTACTGCCGCAGGCTATGAATTTTACACAGGGCCGGACCCCAACCGCGTCCAGAACTTGCTTTAACTGCCATCAGGTTGGCCACTTCAGAAGGGATTGCCCCCATCCCAGATACCTTAGGCCACAACTTCCACGGTTCTCCAACCCTACTGCTGCTGCCTTTGGATATTTTCCTCCAGGGCATCTACAACCACCACCGCCTCCACCTGTCCCATATTTTCCTCCTCCTCCTGAGTATTCCCAAGCCCCTCCACCACCCCCACCAGCCCCTGCTGATGGGTATGGTAATAATGACCCTCAGGAAGCTCATTCTGCACCTAGACAGAATTGTGCAACCCGCCCTGCTCCCCAGACTAGTCTACCTTCAACTTCTACGTGACACTTCACTGGTCCTGACCAGGCCCATTTGGATTTATTACAATAGATAACAGGCAAGCCTGTGTCCAGTACCCCTGCCATGGCAGTGTCTATAGGGGACAGGGGGGGGGGGCTCTTGCCACAGTAGTCCTCCCCATTGAGGGACATCCTACTACCTTTTTAGGTGACACAGGTGCAGCCCGCAGTGTTCTTAGAGAACAAGACATGCCAGACCCATCCTGTTTATCAGATCTTGATGTTTCCTGTGTAGGTGTTGATGGTACTCCCCGCAGCAATCCATTAACTAAGTTCCTATGTGTAGGCTGTGATATCCTCTCATGGTTTGTTGTTTCCTCCACTTGCCCCATTAACATTTTAGGTGCTGACATGTTGTCCCGCTTACAGGCCTCCATCACCTTCACTGCAGATGGTCAGGAACAATTACTCACACCTCTATCACGCAAAGACACTTCTGTTCTCTGTTCCTTACCTCTACTAGTACAGCTCACGTCCCCCAAAGAGGAACCAAGGGTCACGGATACCCCCAGTGCTCTAGACAGAATCCCTACTAAACTTTGGTCCTCAGGCCCTGATGACATAGGCCGCCTGCGAGTCCCACCGGTGGTCATCACTCTCCTACCAGGATCTGTCCCTCCACGAAGACCACAGTACCCACTGAAACCTGCACAGGCAGTTGCCATCCCCAAACAGGTTGACAGCCTCCTAGCGAAAGGTGCCCTCATCAAATGTGTGTCACAATGCAATACTCCCCTGTTCCCTGTTAAGAAGAAGACAGAGAAGGGCCAACCTGACCAATACCGTATGGTCCAAGATCTCCGTGCGGTCAATGATGTCACGGTCTAAGAAACAGCTGTTGTCCCCAATCCACACACCTTACTGTCACAAGTTCCACCTACTGCCAGATTCTTCACAGTAGTTGATCTTGCTAATGCCTTCTTCAGTGTCCCACTGGATCCGTCCTGCCAACATCTATTTGCCTTTACTCATGACCGTCAGCAGTACACATGCAGGGCCGGTGCTAGAATTTTTAGTTACACAGGCGAAGATGCATTTTGGCGCCCCCAACCCTCATTAAAAAAAAAAAATGCATCTTCACCTGTGTGTCTTTCCTCCCAAGCCACAGGCACACAGGCATCATTTTTTAGTCACACAGTCAAAGTCATACAGGTACACTGTCATACAAAGACAGCAATAATCATACAGAGACATACAGACACATACAGTCAGAGACATACAAGCAGAGACATACATGCATACATGCATACCGTCATACAGACACATACATACAGACAGGCATACATATACATACATACAAAGACATTCAGGCACATACATACAGACATACAGGCATAAAGAAACATACATACAGAGACATACAGGCATGCAGACACATACATACATACATACATACAGGCATACAAAGACATACACACATACAGATACATGCATGCATACAGAGACATAACGTCATACAGACACATTCATATAGACAGGCATACAGACACATACATACATACAGAGGCATACCGTCATACAGACACATACATACATACAGACACATACATACATACATACAGAAACATGCATACAAAGACATACAGGCATACAGAGACACACAGACACACACATACGTACATACAGAGACATAAAGGCATACAGTTACATACATGCATACAGAGACATATATACAGACATTCAGAGACAAACATACATCCAGTTACATACATGCATACAGAGACACACAGACACATACAGAAACATATGTACAAGACATACAGGCATACAGACACATACATACATACAGAGGCATACCATCATACAGATACTTACATACATACAGACAGGCATACAGAAAAATACATACTCACACACACACACAAACTCACAGACACATACTCGAACACACACACACACACACATACTCACATGCGCACACACACACTGACATACTCACACACATACCATCATACAGATACTTACATACATACAGACAGGCATACAGAAAAATACATACTCACACACACACACACAAACTCACAGACACATACTCGAACACACACACACACATACTCACATGCGCACACACACACACTGACATACTTCACACACACCAACAGATGCACTCACTCACACACAAACTCATAGACACACACTGACAGACACACATACTGACAGACACACACACACTCACTCACACACACTGACAGACACACACAAAGTCACTCACACACACTGACAGACACACACAAACTCACAGACACACATACACACTGACATACACACTCACACACACCGACAGACACACTCACTCACACACAAACTCATAGACACACTTACACACACACTCACTCACACACATACACACTGACATACACACACACACACACACAAACTCATAGACACACACACTCACATGCACACACACAGTAATTAATAAAGTAATTACTAATAAATTACATTTAAATGTCCCACCCAGCCTCCCTACCTGGAGTGCTGGCGTGGGTCTCTCATTGGTGGTCCAGTGAGGCTGCTGCGCGGCGTGCGGCTGAAGTGGATTAGGAGGCGGCGAGGGAGCTCTCTGATCTCTCTGACCGGCTCCCTCGCAGGCTGTTTTCTGATGCCGCGGGAGCCGGAATATGACGTCATATTCCGGCTCCCGCGGCATCAGCAGAAGGCGCGCGAGGGAGCCGTTCAGAGAGATCAGAGAGCTCCCTCGCCGCCTCCTAATCAACTTCAGCCGCACGCCGCGCAGCAGCTCCGGGGATCCAGGAGGTGACCAGGCAGGAGGGAGCACTTCCCTCCTGCCGGTCACTGGAATTTTGCGCCCCCAGAGCCGGTGCGCCCTAAGGCGGCCGCCTGTGCCGCCTTATGGACGCACCGGCCCTGTACACATGGACTGTTATGCCAGAAGGGGCACAGAACTCCCCCACTCAGTTTGCAAAGGCCATGTCCACTGTCTTGTAACCTTGGCAGAAAGCACACAATGACGTGGTTCTACTCCAGTATGTTGATGACCTGCTCCTTTGTGCGGATGACCTCTCTACTGCTGAACGAGATTCTGAAGATCTTCTCTGTTTCTTAGCTGACGAAGGTTGCAAAGCCTCTAAGTCAAAATTACAGTGGTGCCAGCCCTCAGTGGTCTTCTTGGGACATTGTCTTTCCCATGGCACCCGTCATCTTACTAGAAACAGAATTCTTGCTATTTTGAATGTGCCGCTTCCATCTACTCATCAGTCCCTGCATGCTTTCCTGGGCCTAATCACGTATTGCAGGTCTTGGATTCCTGAGGCTTCACAACTCATGCAACCATTATATGATGCTCTGAAGAATGAACCATTCTCACTACCACCACATGCAGTTGCTTGTTTTTCCACTCTTCAGAAGGCGATTTCCTCCTCACCTGCTCTGGGCCTCCTCAACTATCAGTTGCCCTTTAAACTGTTTGTTTCAGAAAAGATGGGCCACGCCTCGGGGGTCCTTACTCAGTCCCACGGTACACGTCAGAGACCGATTGGTTATTTCTCATGTATGCTAGACCCCGTTGCCAGGGGAAGCCCCTCATGTCTAAGTGCCGTATTTGCTGCAAGCGCATTACTGGACAAGACCAATGACTTCGTCCTTGGACATCCCCTCACTGTCCTCGCTCCACTTGACATTTCTGCTATCTTGCAACAGGTCCAGCCGAAGCATCTTTCCTCACAGCATCATCTCCGACTCCAGACTTCTCTCTTACTACCTGACAACGTTTCTCTCCAAAGATGTTACACCCTGAATCCGGCCACTCTTCTGCCACTTCCCAAGGGGGGAGTGCCACACTACTGGTACAGCTTAGACATCAACCCTGATGTCCGGATGGAGTTCCAAGTACCTACACCCGCAACTCCACATGATGAGCAACCTGAGAACCTGTTGCACTGTACCCTGTGGTTTAAAGATACTCCAGGACCTGACCCATACTATGAGGAAGAGTTATTCCACTTGGTGGAAATACGAATTACACTGACAGACAGATTTATTATGGGACTCCAGAGGCAACATGGTCTCATTGGTTCACCTGCCAATAGAGGCATGATATCTCTACCACCACTGAGATGTGGCTGTTCCTCACGTCTCATTCACCAAATCTCCAGAACTCTCATGAGAAGATTTGGGCCTACTGGCCAAATCCTGGAGCACCGCAACCCAAGAACAACTCACGTTGACGGGAGTTAATAAAAGGATCATTAACTGCAATACAGTTAGTTATCCTCAGTATCATACTGAGATATGTGAGGAACCCCCTCCCACGGGGCAGGACCCAGAGGCCCCCCATGATTGCTTTGAACAGATGAAGATGGAAACCACCCACTTACCAACCGTGCATTAAACCGCCTTGTTTGTGGACGTGCTTCCGATTTGCTGACGAACAAGGACAATACCATATTGGATATGCAGTCACTACAGAAAGCCAAATATTACGGGCTGCTGCACTCCCACCATCAAAATCAGCTCAAGAGGCCGAGCTAACAGCACTTACTGTGGCCTGTAAACTGTCTGAAGGTACACGTGTCAATATATACACAGATTTAAGATACGCCCTGGGCGTAGCACATGACTTTGGCCTGATTTGGAAAACCAGGGGGTTTCCGCACAGTACTGGCACCCAGGTGAAACATGGGGCAGCTATTGAAGAACTAATGGATGCCCTGTTACTGCCTGAAGAGGTGGCTATATTGAAAGTGAAAGCACATGGCCGGTTGAACTCAACAGAAGCTCAGGGCAACCATCTAGCTGACCAGGCTGCTAAAGAAGCAGCACGACAAGGATGGAAAGTGGACAGAAGAGTGGCCTCTAAAGAGACCCCTATTTACACTATGCAAACCCTACCTACAGATCTCAAGCTTTTAAGAGAACAAGCTGCAGCAACCCCTCAAGAAAGACAGAGTTGGAAGGACAAAGGGGCGATCCTCCGAAATGATGTCTATACCATCAACCTCAAGTTTTGTCTACCCAAAAATATGTACCCTGCAGTTGTCCAATGGGCCCACGGACCAGCCCATCTGTCTAAGCACCTGATGAATTCTTTAATTAACAAATACTTCGAAGCACCCGGTATCACCACCCTGACACAGAATTATTGCAGATCCTGCACAATTTGCGCAAAATGTAATCCCAGAAAAGTTATCAAGGCGGCTCCTAACCACGTGGCTAAGCCACAGTATCCCTTCCAAAGGATTCAGATCGACCATATCCAAATGCCAAAGAGCGGGTGGTATGAGTATGCACTAGTCATAGTGGATATGTTCTCAGGCTGGCCAGAAGCCTTTCCAGTTGCTAACCTTACAGCAAAAACTACAGCAAAGCATCTTCTCACAGAAATAGTTTGCCGGTATGGAGTACTGGAAGTAATTAAAAGTGATCAAGGAACTTCCTTCACTGCACTGTTAACAAGGGAAGTCTGGACAGCACTGGGGGTGACCCTTGCCTTTCACACGCCATATCACCCACAGAGTAGCGGTAAGGTAGAACGCATGAATGGCACACTGAAGGCCAGAATGCTCAAAATGTCTCAAGAAACTAACATGCCCTGGCCCGAGAGTCTTCCTTTAGCACTGTTCAGTGTACGGTATACCCCGAGGGGGAAGTTCAGTCTGTCTCCCTACGAGATTTTGTTTGGTACAGCACCTAGGTTAGGCTGTTATTTCCCACAACAACTTCAAATTCAGTCAGATGCTATGGTAGATTATGTTACTGCTCTCTCTAATGCCTTGACCAAAATCCATGCCCAAGTGTTTTCTATTCTTCTATTCCAGATCCAGAGTAAAATACAGGCACTCACAAATTGCTCTCTGGTGACTGGGTTATGGTCAAGAAATTCCTAAGGAAACACACTCTTGAGCCAAGATTTGATGGCCCGTACCAAGTACTGCTAATAACGGCTACCCCAGTAAAGCTGGCCGGAGAGTTCCGGGATACACGCTTCACACGCTTCACATTGTAAGAAAGTACCTGATCCAGAGGAAGCCACCTTCGCTGAACCATGAGCTTCCTGTGCTTATTCATGACCCACCTATGACGTTATTGGTAAATCATGCCAAATCAGTTGGGGATATTTACTGGCTATGTGGTGATATGCAACTAAGATCCCAGCTAGCAGGCCTATGAAGGGGGGGGATGTACCCTGACTAAGGCTATAATGACCATTCATATTATCTCAGATCACCAAGGCCCACTTGACTCCCCACATACATATTTCCGAGTTAAAAGAGAAATTACCCTCCGTGGAAGTTTTGACCCACATGTTTATATTGATGCCATAGGGGTGCCAAGGGGGGTGCCTAATGAGTTTAAAGCTAGAGATGAGGTAGCAGCTGGGTTTGAATCCCTAGTTCCACTAATCACCGCTAACAAAAATGTCAACTGGATAAACTACATTTACTATAATCAGCAGCGGTTTGTTAATTACACCAGAGATGCCCTACAGGGCTTAGCGGAACAGCTACAAGCTACCTCCCAAATGACATTCCAAAATAGGATGGCTCTAGACATGATTCTAGCCAGAAAAGGAGGTGTATGTAAAATACTCCCCGACACCATGACCTGTTGTACCTTTATCCCTGACAACACTGGGCCCAATGGGAAGGTGACTATGGCAATAGAAAAGTTAGACAGCCTCTCTGACGAATTACAAAATAATTCTGGGGTCCCCAATACATGGGATAGATGGTTTGGATGGATGAATGGGTGTCAGAAGACTTTATTCCAGGTTGGAATGGCAGTCCTCACGGTAACATCATCTTTCTTTTCCTGACATGCTGCATACTACCTTGCATACAGAAATACTTACAGAAGACGGTAGGACAAACCATTGATAACGTAACTCCCACATTTTTACACCAGGACATTGATGACACAGAATGTGACACACCACACACACCCCTTCAGTCTCACCAGTTCAAACAGACAACTGCTTTCCTATAGGGATAGTGTAGGGATAGCGTCTGTCTCTATGGGCAGAAGTCTCTCATGGGAGAAGTAGTGGGTTAGCCACTGCAGTATACCCACGGAGTGAAGTGTTCGAGGCCCGTTAAGACAGATGAGCTGCAGCCAGTTAGGGACATATTAGGGGCAGTTGTAGTTGTCTGTTTAGTAAATAGCCATTTTAAGGGGGGACTGTTGTGGACATTAAATATTATCCTGATTTCTTTTAGTTAGTAAAATGTCTATTTACTTGATATAGTTCCTGATCAGCATTTATCATTTCATATGATTTACCTAAAATGGCCGCTAGGGCCAGGGAGTTTCCCTTAGTCATCGAATAACACCCTTACTAACAAGATGGCGCTGGAATCTGGGGGAGACCCGCATGATGCCATTGGCATCACACCCGGTAGGACGAGCAATGAATCAACCACTTAACCCCTAACCAATTATTGATGTATAAATCAATGTTATCTCTGACAATGCTTATGATGTAATTTTGCTTTATAAGGGGCATACCACCCCCTCTAATAAAATATTCCTCAAGTTCTTCATTAACCTGAAACTTGTGTCTGGTGTGAATTACTTCAGGGAGCGTGCATGCACTGTTTCTTTAATTTGGCCAGGGGCAGATACACAAAAGAATCAATTTATTGATTGATTTCCACTTCAATAACTTGTTTCATTGTAGCAAGGGACCAGTTATATGCAAAATGATCACTTAACTAATATATATGATTAGCCGAATAACCGTACGAAATGAAGCCGCGAACGGCTTGTTCAATTGCGGCATAACAGGGAAAAAAACGTAAAGCGAGGACCCGTGCTGTACCGTACACCGTGGGAACCGATCCTGGCGTGACAGGTAGGTCTAACTTACGGTTTAGGAGTCCCTGGGACGTGATCTACGACGAAGACCGGCGTCAGAAGAAGACTGATGGAAAGGCCTGCAACAGGATTCCTGGACACAGTTTGCCGCGGAAAAACTTGTGGATACAGAAAACCAAGATGGTGTCTGAGAGAACCCGGAAGTGGATCCTCATTCAACGCTGACCTCGAACGGTAAGGAGCAAGGTAAGCCTTAAGTAGGCTAGGAGTGGATACCAGCACCTCCCACAAATCCAGGCCAAATTGCCTTAATACATATATATATATATATATACATACATATATATATATATATATATATATATATATATATATATATATATATAGAGGAGAACGATATATATATATATATATATATATATATATATATACACACACACACATACATACATACATATACATATACAAGGCTTTAGGGATACAGCTTCCTAGGCAGGAATACATAAACAATACATAGTGCAATATTGTTTCTGTTTAGATCTCAAGCTTTTAAGAGAACAAGCTGCAGCAACCCCTCAATTAAGACAGAGTTGGAAGGACAAAGGGGCGATCCTCCGAAATGATGTCTATACCATCAACCTCAAGTTTTGTCTACCCAAAAATATGTACCCTGCAGTTGTCCAATGGGCCCACGGACCAGCCCATCTGTCTAAGCACCTGATGAATTCTTTAATTAACAAATACTTCGAAGCACCCGGTATCACCACCCTGACACAGAATTATTGCAGATCCTGCACAATTTGCGCAAAATGTAATCCCAGAAAAGTTATCAAGGCGGCTCCTAACCACGTGGCTAAGCCACAGTATCCCTTCCAAAGGATTCAGATCGACCATATCCAAATGCCAAAGAGCGGGTGGTATGAGTATGCACTAGTCATAGTGGATATGTTCTCAGGCTGGCCAGAAGCCTTTCCAGTTGCTAACCTTACAGCAAAAACTACAGCAAAGCATCTTCTCACAGAAATAGTTTGCCGGTATGGAGTACCGGAAGTAATTAAAAGTGATCAAGGAACTTCCTTCACTGCACTGTTAACAAGGGAAGTCTGGACAGCACTGGGGGTGACCCTTGCCTTTCACACGCCATATCACCCACAGAGTAGCGGTAAGGTAGAACGCATGAATGGCACACTGAAGGCCAGAATGCTCAAAATGTCTCAAGAAACTAACATGCCCTGGCCCGAGAGTCTTCCTTTAGCACTGTTCAGTGTACGGTATACCCCGAGGGGGAAGTTCAGTCTGTCTCCCTACGAGATTTTGTTTGGTACAGCACCTAGGTTAGGCTGTTATTTCCCACAACAACTTCAAATTCAGTCAGATGCTATGGTAGATTATGTTACTGCTCTCTCTAATGCCTTGACCAAAATCCATGCCCAAGTGTTTTCTATTCTTCTATTCCAGATCCAGAGTAAAATACAGGCACTCACAAATTGCTCTCTGGTGACTGGGTTATGGTCAAGAAATTCCTAAGGAAACACACTCTTGAGCCAAGATTTGATGGCCCGTACCAAGTACTGCTAATAACGGCTACCCCAGTAAAGCTGGCCGGAGAGTTCCGGGATACACGCTTCACACGCTTCACATTGTAAGAAAGTACCTGATCCAGAGGAAGCCACCTTCGCTGAACCATGAGCTTCCTGTGCTTATTCATGACCCACCTATGACGTTATTGGTAAATCATGCCAAATCAGTTGGGGATATTTACTGGCTATGTGGTGATATGCAACTAAGATCCCAGCTAGCAGGCCTATGAAGGGGGGGGATGTACCCTGACTAAGGCTATAATGACCATTCATATTATCTCAGATCACCAAGGCCCACTTGACTCCCCACATACATATTTCCGAGTTAAAAGAGAAATTACCCTCCGTGGAAGTTTTGACCCACATGTTTATATTGATGCCATAGGGGTGCCAAGGGGGGTGCCTAATAAGTTTAAAGCTAGAGATGAGGTAGCAGCTGGGTTTGAATCCCTAGTTCCACTAATCACCGCTAACAAAAATGTCAACTGGATAAACTACATTTACTATAATCAGCAGCGGTTTGTTAATTACACCAGAGATGCCCTACAGGGCTTAGCGGAACAGCTACAAGCTACCTCCCAAATGACATTCCAAAATAGGATGGCTCTAGACATGATTCTAGCCAGAAAAGGAGGTGTATGTAAAATACTCCCCGACACCATGACCTGTTGTACCTTTATCCCTGACAACACTGGGCCCAATGGGAAGGTGACTATGGCAATAGAAAAGTTAGACAGCCTCTCTGACGAATTACAAAAGAATTCTGGGGTCCCCAATACATGGGATAGATGGTTTGGATGGATGAATGGGTGTCAGAAGACTTTATTCCAGGTTGGAATGGCAGTCCTCACGGTAACATCATCTTTCTTTTCCTGACATGCTGCATACTACCTTGCATACAGAAATACTTACAGAAGACGGTAGGACAAACCATTGATAACGTAACTCCCACATTTTTACACCAGGACATTGATGACACAGAATGTGACACACCACACACACCCCTTCAGTCTCACCAGTTCAAACAGACAACTGCTTTCCTATAGGGATAGTGTAGGGATAGCGTCTGTCTCTATGGGCAGAAGTCTCTCATGGGAGAAGTAGTGGGTTAGCCACTGCAGTATACCCACGGAGTGAAGTGTTCGAGGCCCGTTAAGACAGATGAGCTGCAGCCAGTTAGGGACATATTAGGGGCAGTTGTAGTTGTCTGTTTAGTAAATAGCCATTTTAAGGGGGGACTGTTGTGGACATTAAATATTATCCTGATTTCTTTTAGTTAGTAAAATGTCTATTTACTTGATATAGTTCCTGATCAGCATTTATCATTTCATATGATTTACCTAAAATGGCCGCTAGGGCCAGGGAGTTTCCCTTAGTCATCGAATAACACCCTTACTAACAAGATGGCGCTGGAATCTGGGGGAGACCCGCATGATGCCATTGGCATCACACCCGGTAGGACGAGCAATGAATCAACCACTTAACCCCTAACCAATTATTGATGTATAAATCAATGTTATCTCTGACAATGCTTATGATGTAATTTTGCTTTATAAGGGGCATACCACCCCCTCTAATAAAATATTCCTCAAGTTCTTCATTAACCTGAAACTTGTGTCTGGTGTGAATTACTTCAGGGAGCGTGCATGCACTGTTTCTTTAATTTGGCCAGGGGCAGATACACAAAAGAATCAATTTATTGATTGATTTCCACTTCAATAACTTGTTTCATTGTAGCAAGGGACCAGTTATATGCAAAATGATCACTTAACTAATATATATGATTAGCCGAATAACCGTACGAAATGAAGCCGCGAACGGCTTGTTCAATTGCGGCATAACAGGGAAAAAAACGTAAAGCGAGGACCCGTGCTGTACCGTACACCGTGGAACCGATCCTGGCGTGACAGGTAGGTCTAACTTACGGTTTAGGAGTCCCTGGGACGTGATCTACGACGAAGACCGGCGTCAGAAGAAGACTGATGGAAAGGCCTGCAACAGGATTCCTGGACACAGTTTGCCACGGAAAAACTTGTGGATACAGAAAACCAAGATGGTGTCTGAGAGAACCCGGAAGTGGATCCTCATTCAACGCTGACCTCGAACGGTAAGGAGCAAGGTAAGCCTTAAGTAGGCTAGGAGTGGATACCAGCACCTCCCACAAATCCAGGCCAAATTGCCTTAATACATATATATATATATATATATATACACATACATACATATATATATATATATATATATATATATATATACACATACATACATATATATATATATATATATATATATACACATACATACATATATATATATATATATATATATATATATATATATATATATATATATATATATATATATAGAGGAGAACGATATATATATATATACACACACACACACACACACACATACATACATACATATACATATACAAGGCTTTAGGGATACAGCTTCCTAGGCAGGAATACATAAACAATACATAGTGCAATATTGTTTCTGTTTATATTTTATTTGAAACTTAATTGTATATAAGTTTTAAACTAATAAATACAAATTTTCAACAAACCTACCTGGACTTCTTTTACTACATCCTGAAAGGAGTATTGAGAGCAAGGATAGTGGGATCAGTCCCCCCAACAACATCTGGGGAGGCATCCCTGAGGTGAATAATACACTACTATCTCATGAGTGCTACCATTAATGAGTGTCATTTATTATTGTACCTGACAATATTACACTATGTATTGTTTATGTATTCCTGTCTAGGAACTAACGGCTGTATCCCTCAAGCCATATATATATATATATATATATATATATATATATATATTTGTGTACGGCACATTCCGAGGACGTAAGGAAAACAGGGTTAAAAATAAGTAGTTCCTTAATAGCAAGTCAGTTGAGGTGTGCCGAAACTGACGTAAGGTTAGGCCTGTAAAAGAGGGCCCACCTAGGAAAATGATAAAATTGAGGGTGCGGTGGGAGGGGCACTTCCGAGATCGTCGAAGACAGGTAAGCAGGGGCTCACTGGGTTTAAATAGGGAATTTAAGTGCCTCCCACAATTACAGGCCAAGCCTTCTATTTGTGTACGGCACATTCCGAGGACGTAAGGAAAACAGGGTTAAAAATAAGTAGTTCCTTAATAGCAAGTCAGTTGAGGTGTGCCGAAACTGACGTAAGGTTAGGCCTGTAAAAGAGGGCAAAAAATAATAACCATTAAAACAAAATGCGTTTATTAAGCGGTACATCATTTAGTCATATCACAGAAAGCCAGCCTTATCTCTTTCTCTGGATTGGGAATGTATCTGTTGTATGCGGACGATTTCCACCTCCCCATATTTTTAATTATGTGTGTCGGTACATGATTACCTGAGGCAGCTGTGGCTGCTCCAATACGAAAAGAATGGCCCAAGAATGAACGTGGGTTTTGTCCCAAGCGGAGTAAAAGGGTGCGTATGTAAAGCATGAAGATTTTTGTGGTCAGGGGTTTCCCTAGTATAGCTAGAAGTGGGCTATCAGGAACGGAATTAGCTTGGGCTGCTACTAGCTTATCCAATACACGGACGGGACACCATTTGGTTGAAGTGGGATAAAAGTTAATTTCCACTGGTGGGCCTGTTTGGCTTGTTTTGGTACGGGTAACGGACAATGTGTAGTGGTCTAGTTTTTTAATTAAGTGTTTCTTTTGGAGGCACGAGCTGAAATCAGAAGCTCTTTCTACAGTGAATTCTTTGGGTCTCAAGAAACCATAAAAGGCTAGATAAGCCGCTGATTTAATAACGAGGTTTGTGATATGTTCGA
The DNA here is from genome assembly GCF_036172605.1 of Pelobates fuscus. Taxonomy (NCBI): domain Eukaryota; kingdom Metazoa; phylum Chordata; class Amphibia; order Anura; family Pelobatidae; genus Pelobates; species Pelobates fuscus. The sequence goes on from NC_086322.1 coordinate 251,324,641, forward strand.
AAGGGGACGTGTCGAGTACATCGGATATATTCTTAAATAGCTTACTATCTATGGGAAGGCGTTTAGTGGGTATGTGTACTGACAAGTTATGAATGCCTTTGAGGACACTTTTAAGAGGGTAGGAAGATAGGAAAGGAGACTTGTTGGGAAAGGAGGTTAACATGTAGTGTTGGATTCCCGTTAAGTAGAGTTTGATTGTGTTGTAAGCTAGATTAAGAGAAAAGTGGCAAAAAGTTGTGAAAGCAACCATGGTTTCAACAGAAAAAACATTTATTACACAGTAATTACGAACGAAACACATAAACAGTTCATATGCTCTGTAATAGGCTTTCCTTGTGTTAAGGGATAGACCCGCCTGCACAAGCGTGCGGCTTAGTTGTAAGAGAGAGCTTAACGCATTACCAGGTCTTCGAATTTTGGAGGTACCCTGGGTTGCTGGGTAGCTGTAGGATGTAGTTTGAAGAACTCCTGCAAATTGAAGCGTGACAGAGCATCAGCGGCAGTATTTTGTATACCTGGGACGTGAACACAGGATATGCAGAACTGGAGATTAGCTGCTAGCCAAGTGAGTCTCCTGACTAGGTTCATGATCGTGAGGGACTGAGAGCGGCCCTTGTTAATGATGTTACAGGTAGCTAAGTTATCACAAAAACACCTGACTGACTGCCCCCTCCACTCTACCCCCCACGTGTAAGCTGCTGCTACGATAGGGTAGATCTCAAAAAAGAGAGGAGGTGGTAGTGAAACTCTCGAGTGATGTGGTTTCGATCGGCCAGGAGTCGTACAGCCACTCGTCTCCAAATATGGCCGCGTAGCCTAAGGTACCTGAAGCGTCAGTCCAGAGTACTGGGGAATCGTCGGAAATGGGGGGAACAAACAGTGACCTGCCATTCCACGAGGAAAGGAACAGCTGCCACATTCTCAGGTCAGCTGTAGCTGACTCGTCTAAGGGTGTAGTGGAGTCATCGTCAGGGAGACCGTGCAAAAGTGAAAGGATTCTGGAAACGAAAGACCTACCCTGTGGAATTATTCTCATGGCGAAATTAAGTGAGCCTAGAAGTGACTGTAGCTGTTTCCTGGTGCAAGTGCCTAGTGACATGCAGGTGCTAATGTAAGACAGAATTTGGTCTACTTTCTCCTGGGGCAGGCTGGCGTGCATGGTGACAGAATTGAGTGTAATCCCCAGAAAAGTAATTTCGGTTTTGGGACCTTCGGTTTTGTCCAGGGCTACGGGGACACCTAAATCTTTAAAGAGAGTGAGCAAGTGATTAAGGCTGCGTGGAGTGCAGTGGTGTGGTTCAATGGTGAGGAAGTCGTCTAAATAGTGAATGACAACTGGGCATCTGCAGAAGTTCAGGAGAAGCCATGTTAACGTTTCGGCGAACAGGTCAAATAACTTGGGGCTACTTTTGGAGCCGAACGTAAGCCTGGTAGCGAAATAGTAGTTGTCTTGCCACTTAACTCCATGCAGATGCCAGAGTGATTGATGAATGGGAAGTAATTTAAAGGCGTTAGTAATATCTGACTTACTTAACCAGGCTGCCTTCCCGGAGTTAATAATCGCTTGCATGGCATCATCGATTCTAGCGTACTGAAGAGAAAAATCTTCTGACGGGATTAGTGCATTTAGGCTAGGTGTGGGAGAGGCGTGTGGTGCAGAAAAGTCAATAATAAGTCTCTTTTTGTTGTTAAACTTCCCCGTGGCGATACCTAGAGGGTTAGTTCTCCATGAGGAGAAAGGAGGAGTAGTGAAAGGGCCTATCATGAAGCCGTTATCTACTTCTTTCTGTAAGAGTACTTGTAGGGTGTCGGGGTCTGTGAGAGCTGACTGAAGGTTGGGGCACTCCAAGATGCCTGAGGGGAGAGAGACAAAGCCTGTGTGAAACCCGTGAGTGAACCCTGACGTGAGAAATTCTACCAGATGTAAAGAAGGATGATTAGCCAGGTAACGTTGTAAAGTCGGTATGTTTATTGGAGTGGATGCCTTTTTAGGGTACAATTTGTTAGGGCACATCGTCTTGGCATGTGCCCTGAAACAAAGCGAGCACACATGCAGCAGTCTACAAGCACTGTAACTACAACCCCCAGCATTGAAATTATTGCAGACCTGAGCTTTGCCCAAGAACACTATTGGCCTGCCTAATTTGTCTCTTATTTCCTTCTGGTTGGAAGTTGACTAAAAATCGGAGTTGGCGTTACTGGTAGAGGGGATAGCTACATTTTCAGGACAGAAATTAATCGAGTGAGCTGCAGACGAGCATATGGCACAGGAAGGGGTTTTTAGACCTGCAAAATGCATAAGAAACAACTCCGTGTCCAGCTGACCCCAGTCCGTGACTGTATTATACTGAGACAATGAAGCGGCTGACCTAGAGGAGAATGACTTGTGATAGTCGTAAAAGGCAAAGCCCCCGTACTTATAAGCTAGCTCTATCACCTTGTGTAGGTATAAGTCTAGCTCCTCTCTGCGGAGGGGAAAAGCAGTACAGATAACGTCTCTGTATAGGCCAAATGCCAAGACAAACGCGGGAATGTTAAGTTTCCTATTCAACCTAGGGTCTCTGGCCCTCATTACTACTGATAGATCCTCAAACGTGTACGCCCTGTTTTCTACCACGTCTTGAGCCGCTATCAGTAGCGAGGCCAAGTTGACATCCTTTCCCTCTATGATGTCACGTCTGAGAGACTGCGGTATTAGGTGAATAGGATTAATAATGTTAGTAACTTTCCTAGCCGGTAGAGGGTTACTGTTACCTCCTAGGGCGGGCGTGGGTTGGGCATAATGTAGGAACATTATTAGCTTCCAGGTTATCCAATCTATTATTGATAGTGGCAACTGAGGACACTAGGGAGGCCATCATGGCGTGTAACTCAGCCAGGCTATTAAGTACATTAACCTGTGAACTAGGGCCAGGCCTTTCGTTATCCTCAGTAGAGTTCAATAAACGAAAAAGTTCATTCTTCCTGGCTGAAGCCGGATAAGGGATATTCCTCTTTTTTAGTTCAGCGGTAATCTTAGGGATAGTCCAGGAGCGATAGCTGGAAGCTGGACTTGGAGGGGTTGGTTGCCTTCTCTGTGTGCCCGACCTGAGAGGGGTGCTGGTAACCGACAGATTGTCTTCTAATACCGAAGCGTTGGACATTCTAAGGGGGGCAGAGAGGGTGAGTTTAGTACTGAAATGTAAACAGCTGGAGGGACCCCGCTTACTAGGTTAGTGCCCATAGGCGAAATTGTATTAACTTAGTTTCAGTTGGTGGCAGATGAGGCCCTAACTACTTGCCAAGTGGCTATGAGAGGCACTATCTATGATTTGGCTCGTGGGGCCTTGGTGCCACTGAGGTGGGTGGCGGGGTGTTGGCCTCTCGGTGACACGTAAAAGAAGTAAAACGTTTGGCCGTGACTGGTGAGGCCCTAACTAAGTTTAGAAGCAAGGCTATAGCTATGCGTTGGGACGATTGGCCTGAACCTCCGAACGTAAGGGCTGACCTTATGCCTTGCGGGACCACTGAACTTATAGGCAAAGAGGCCTATGGGAACATACCTAAGTTGGCGGGAGAATTACAACTAGTCCTCAAACCCCCCCCCCCCCCCCCCCCAGGACACACCAATAACATACCTGCAGAGGAAGGAATACTTTACTTGACCTAATAATGGACTATTAACCTGAAGGGAACCAACGGAACTAAAGGGAAAGAAACGTGACCTATTTATGAAACGTACTATTTAATTACAATATACACACAAATGAACTGGGTGACACAGAGGCCTACCTCTTTAACAAAGCTGCGAACACGTATACCCGCGAAGGGCCACTTGCGAGAAGTGTCAGTACTAGTAAGGACTATAACAGAAAATAGGACATGAACAGCCATTAAATCAATGGAAACAACATACCTATTATTCTACTTTGCTATTTATGACTTTAAGGGGACCATATAAACCACTTTAAACACAGAAGTTTAGAATACTGGGCAATACAACAAAACCGCCTAAACCCCTCTTATAAACGTAACTACTAAATTTATTGCAAAAAATGTGAACAATATCCAGAAAACGAAACAGAATGAAGGTATTGCACCAAACTGAATGAAAAACGTATGGCAACCCGGTCCGGCTAACGAGACTACGAGGTGTAAGTGTAACTGAACGTGTTACACTGACCGAGATTGCAGGAGCGGAGTGAAGCCGAGCCCGTGAGCGACAGGGCTAAACTTACGATTTCGATGCCGTCCGTGTAAGGCAAAAGCGTTATACTCACGAATACAGCCGCAGAGCGTTTGAACCGGGCTGCCGGCGGGCGGGAAAGTGACGTCACGGATCTGTAAACCGGAAGTACACTGAAGCACTTCCGAGATCGTCGAAGACAGGTAAGCAGGGGCTCACTGGGTTTAAATAGGGAATTTAAGTGCCTCCCACAATTACAGGCCAAGCCTTCTATATATATATATATATATATATATATATATTCGATTGTAAGTAGTTGCCAAGTTGGGAGACAACCCTGGGAAGCTGCGGTTCTCCATTTCAAAAGCTTAATACATTTTATTGTATTGTACCAGAATTGGTGGTAACAATAGTGAAATGCACTCTTCCAGCGTTTCTTTTTCTGGCTCTTCCTCTTCTGCGCAACTCCTCTCGGTCGGTGTTCCCCAAGGTTCTGTCCTCGGGCCCCTGCTGTTCTCGACCTATACTCCCTCCCTTGGTAAGCTCATCAGCTCTTTTGGCTTCCAATATCATTTTCAAATCTATCGGTCCTCTCCTGATCTATCACCATGATGGCGCTACAATCAGCTCTACCGCACAGGTTTGCTGCCTAGGTGTTCTCTTTGACTCCAGTCACTTGCCAAATACTGCCGCTTCAATCTTAAAAACATAGCTCACAACTGCTCCTATAAAACACCGGGTGAGTCAAAGTTGCTGGTCCATTCCGCTATCTTCTCTCGCCATGACTACTACAATCCGCTTGTCAGTGGTCTCACACATTCCTAGCTGGCCCCAAGGCTCATCTTCCTGTCTGTAGCATGTTCCATGCTTCCCCCTTTGTCATTCCTACACTGGCTTCCCATAAGATTTAGGGCTCAATTTAAAATTCTGGTGCTTGCTTTCCAATCTCTACATAACTCTGCTACTATCTACTGATCACTGATACACAAGCATGTCCTGTCCAGGCTTCTTTGCTCTGATAAAGATCTGGATATATTCTGTCTTTGTATTCGCACCTCTGACGTGCAAGATTTCTCTAGGGCAGTGCTGTTCCTATAGAACTTCTTTCCCTCCTCCTTTAAACTCTCACCACATCTCAGTTCCTTCAAAATATCATTAACAACCTCAATTCTTTAGGAAAGCATATAAATTAAACTGTTAATAACTTTCCCTACCCACATCTTGGTAGCCCACCCTGCTTTCTTTCCTGCAACTGTGTCATCCAATAAACTAACCCTTCATTGTAAATTATTTTAGTAACCTACTTCTTCCTGTACATGAAATACATCCTACCCTTACCTCTTATGCCACTTTACCTCTCTCTAGAATGTAAACTCGTTTGAGAAGGACCCTCAACATCCTCTGTTCCTGTGAGTCCAACTCGTCTTGTTGCAAATACATGTCTGTTAGTCCATCTATTCTATAGCACTATGGAATTTGTTCCTGCTTTATAAATATTGATTGCTACAATGGCAACTGTCAAGGGATGGGTTATATTAGGCAGCAAGGAAAAATGGGCAAGTGAAGAGATCTGAGTGACTTTGACAAGGGTCAAATAGTGATGGCTAGACAACTAGCTCAGAGAATCTTCAAAATGGCAAGTCTTGTGGGATGTTCCAGGTTCCAAAAGTGGTGCAAGGAAGGACAACCAGTAAACCGGTGTTTGGGTCATGGGTGCCCAAAGCTCATTGAAGCATGTGGGGAGCAAAGCCAATTGTTCAATCACACAGAAGAGCTACTGTGGCTCAAATTGCTGAAAAACGGAATGCTGGCCATGACAGGAAGGTGTCAGCACACACAGTACATCACAGTTTACTGCATATGGTGCTGCATAGTTGCAGACTGGTCAGAGTGCCAAAAGTACCTTCAATTGAGACTTAAATCTTGGTCTGATGAATCACATGTTCTTTTAGAGCAGGTGGATGGATAGGTGGATGTGTGTCATTTACTTTGGGAAGATATGGCAGCATAATGCACTATGGGAAGAAGGTAGGCTAGCAGAGGCAGTGTTATACTTTGGGAAATGTTCTACTGCCGCCTTATGGGTAATCTTCTTGAAATCACTGGAAATGGTAACCCTAATGGGAAATTTGTACTCTACTTGATTGTGCCGTGATTGTAAGACTTTTACACATTTTTACTTTTAACATTTATTTCTTGAATAAACAGTATTATGATATGCTACATTTTTATTTCCTTCTTTTTTTATTTTTTATTTCCTTTAAGGTGCATTGCGTTCCTAAAACTTAAAGGGTTATTCTATTCCTTTGCAACTATAAACCTGTGTAGGCTCACAATGCACTTTTGGGCATTGCCATTTTCTGCCAACCCATCAGATTGGTATTTGTAACAAGGTCAATTGACTGAATTGATGCTATTTAGATTTATGACGTAGATTGATACATATCAGTTCTTTAATATTATAGTGTATATAGGACCACATATTCTGTGGTTATTATTGGATATCTATATATATTTTTCACATATCTTACATATATATTTCTGTAAGTTTCAGCTGCTTGTATTTATGTGGGGCATTCAGTTGTCTGAAATATAGATATTGTGTAGGTTTTTTTTTAACATTTGAATTTTTATTGAATGTACAGGATCTCACAAAAGTGTCTCACAAAAAAGTGTGCACACTCCTCACATTTCCACTTAGGGGTGTACTCACTTTTGTTGCCAACGGTTTAGACATTAATGGCTGTGTGTAGAGTTATTTTGAGGGGACAGCAAATTTACACTGCTATACAGGCTGTACACGAACTACTTTACATTGTAGCAGAGCGTCATTTCTTCAGTGTTGTCACATAAAAAGATGTAAAATATTTACAAAAATGTGGAGTATACTCACTTTTGTGAGATACTGTATATTGTATGGGGAGGGATACAAAAAGAAAGAGGGGAGGGTGAGGAGGGGTGAAATCATTTTGGCATACATCACAATATCTGGTCTAAAGTAACAAGCTTAGATAGTGGTATACAATGAGATATGATAAGCGGTTGAACTACAGAAGGCCTTCCAATTAGTCACTGATAACTTGCATTTCGTGTGAAAGTATACATCTTTCATTGTAATGTGTCCAGCAGGCGTTGTGGTTTCGGATGGGAAAATCAAAAATTATTGCCAAACCTATACCTGATCTTCATGTTTGCCGTATATTGATAATTTTGGGTGGGATATGTGGTATTTATGAGTGCGGGTAAGTTTGCGTCTGGAACTGGTTTTATTGATGCAAGGCCCACAAAGGGGTCATGTCATTGGTAGAGATGCATTGGATTCATGAAATGTCTCTCTTAATGCCTTGGACTACTGTGTAGCTGCACACCTGGTTTGTGCAGCCACATATTCCATGATGTAATGTGTTTGCAAATTGAACAGCCAGGAGAGGGGTGAGAGCAGGTATGATACCGGTATAAACATGGAGATAGGTTTACATCTGATGGGTATGGTATTGGTAAAATAAGAAAGTTGTATACGACATAGCATGTGAGTTATGCAGGCCCAGATTAAGAGTCCATTGGGCCTGGTGCGTACAAATATGATGGGCCTAATTACAGAATCTTATTGACAGAAAACACTTGAACAGTTATACCTCCCATGCGTCGTATCTGGTAGAGGTGGTGCTGGAGGGAAACTCACAGAAAACACATACCCTATGCTAATCTCTCGCTTTCATCTGTCAAGTAAATCCATACCCCATAATAGCAGTGTCGAGTAAGCAGGATTTCGGTGGTCGGGTTAAAAGGGTGGGCCACTGATGTGAATCATGTAACAAGAACCGCCCATTGGGACAAACATGCCCAAAAAGGGGGCATGTCTGCACGAAGAATTAGATGGTCAGCCTGGCATGAATGCACGTTAGTTAAGAGGTATGTAGTGGCTGTCTAACTGAATTGGTCTGGGTGCCTACAGTGTCCCTTTATGTAAGAGCATGTGAAGAATAGTTAAAAAAAACTAAAAAAATAAAAAATAATATTCCATCTCCATCAGCCCCTATGTTTATCCGGCCCTGAGTTTATGCAGGCATAACACTTTCAAGGCATGGTGTAGTTTTTTATATATATATATATATATATATATATATATATACACACTTTTCAGTTGCATTTTTCTCTCTTAGGTGTTAGCAGTGTTTGACAGTATAATCTTCTGTTTGCAATATGGTGTATTAAAGGAGTATGGTTCAAGAGTTCTGGGTGCGGTCTCACCATCACAGGTTATATTTATTTTTAGTCTGAAGTTGTTCCCCGGCACCCGGCACTGTTGAGCCCTGGCTTCCTTCCTCTCTGCCAATGCTGCCTGTGAAGATAGCTGGGAAAGTTAAGACGGCAAGAAAGGTAAGACGGCACCTGGATACTCTAGCCCCCATAACAATTTTAATTGAAATTTTAATGGGGTGGGAATCTCTATTTAAATGTGGCGAGTTACTTAGATGGCCTATGACTATGTGATATAAATGTTCCATTAACATCATTATTAATCTGTATCTACCAAACACTGAGACCCTGGAAATGGGAGCATATGACATTCTTTTTAATTTCGATTTAATGACATAAAAAACAAAAAACAACAAGCTGAAATTAAACTACCTGTCATTTTAGACTATAATAATAAAAATGAAAAAAATGTATTGTTAGACACATGGTTATATTAAAGGAAGATAATGTCCTCAAAAACATAATACCATAATATTTTGAATTCAGAGGTGTTCCAGGATTGAAAACTTTCCTAATTAGAAAATTACACAAGAAAACCATCACAACAATAAAAAAGTGTTTTGTTTTTGAATTTTTTTTTTATGTAAATCTTGCAGAATGTATAATAAATCTAATCATATGGTACATAATTTTAAATCAAAGCATACACAAAAAAATAATTATTATTATGATGTAAAAAATGTTACTAGCTACAACTCAAGAAACATGATATACCTCTTGGACTGCTCGTAGGGTCACAATATATAGGAATGACCACCAGAAATTAATAGATTAAACTAGCAGAGGACCGTCAGAATATTAAAAATTTTTTTTTTTAAATAATACGGTCTCAAAACATTTTTAACACATGACAGGGACCTATCTTTATTAAAATTCTGTGCAACTGAAAAAAATCAGCCCACCCTGGAGAAGTGGGAATATAACTGACATGTAAGGCAGAAAAAGGCATTGGGTGTTCTATATGCGCACCCTTATGCCCTATGTTCTTAATACAGAGTTTGAGTCTTAGTCTGACTAAATGTACCATTCACCTAAGGGCATTTTTAACAAGCCAAAGGGGAGTGACATAGCCCTGCGCCCTACTAGCCCACATTAATGAGTCATGTGACTTGCGGCCATGTTGGCTCTCCCCCTACCCTGCACTCCTTCATATAAAGCACACTAAGCCATTTTAGCACGAGCGAGGGCTGCATCGGCGTGGAGGCTTACTCTCTTTACTCCATGCCGATTTATATTTAGGTTTATGAGATTGCATGACCCACGATTACCAATTGCTATGGATGGGGGCTACAGCGACACCGTACATGCAATCTTGCTCTACCTTTGTGGATGCAGTCCACCATATCATTACACGTGTTCGCCATATTGGTACTCCACACTTATAAAGAATTAAGCTTTTTTATAAGTTTAAAAGCTTAGTTTTTTTTTTTAAATATATATATATATATATATATATATATATATATATATATATATACACATACACATACACACACACACACACCTTTCCATTTTCCATCCCAAGCTTAAATCATCCTCCTAACTACATTACCCACTCTACCAATTTAAGTGATATAGCTGGTCACACAATAAGCCAGCGCCATCTTTCACCTCTTAATTGAGCTTACAAATGTAAAAAAAATGTATAAATATATATATATATATATATATATATATATATATATATATATATATATACACATACATATTTGTTTAAATATTTTTTTTTAATCTACACCAAACAAAATTAAAAACGCAACACTTTTGGTTTTGCCCTCATTTTTCATGTGCTAAACTCAAAGATCTAAGACTTTTTCTATGTACACAAAAGGCCTATTTCTCTCAAATATTGTTCACAAATCTGTCTAAATCTGTGTTAGTGAGTACTTCTCCTTTGCCGAGATCAGGGCCGGCACCACCATTAGGCAAACTAGGCATTCGCCTAGGGCGCCGGCCTGCTGGGGGCGCCCACCGGGATATTCCTCTGTGATGCTGGGAGCCGGAAAATGACGTAATTCCAGCCCCGGCATACTAAACGGGCGGGAGGAGTGAGGAGCTGCCCCACACTGGACCCCAGGGAGGTGAGTGTTTCAGTGAGTGAGTTTTTGTCAGTGTGTGTCTGTCAGTGAGTGTCTGTGTGGGTCTGTAAGTGAGTATGTCTGTCAGTGAGTGTGTGACTGTATGTCTGTCAGTAAGTGTGTATGTGTCTGCCAGTGAGAGTGTGTGTGTGTGTGTGTATATGTGTTTGTGTCAGTGAGTGTATGTCTGTCAGTGAATGTGTGACATTAAGGGGTGGCCAAAATGGATCTTTGCCTAGGGCGGCAGAAATCCTTGCACCAGCCCTGGCCGAGATAATCCACACCTCACAGGTGTGGCATATCAAGATGCTGATTAGACAGCATGATTATTGCAAAGGTGTGCCTTAGGCTGGCCACAATAAAAGGCCACTCTAAAATGGGCAGATTTATCACAAAGCACAATGCCACAGATGTCGCAAGTTTTGAGGGAGCATGCAATTGGCATTCTGACTGCAGGAATGTCCACCAGAGCAGTTGCCCGTGAATTGAATGTTAATTTCTCTACCATAAGCCATCTCCAAAGGAGTTTCAGAGAATTTGGCAGTACATCCAACTGGCCTCACAACCGCAGACCACGTGTAACCACACCAGCCCAGGACCTCCACATCCAGCATCTTCACCTCCAAAATCGTCTGAGACCAGCCAACCGGACAGCTGCTGCAACAATCGGTTTGCATAACCAAAGAATTTCTGCACAAACTGTCAGAAACAGTCTCAGGGAAGCTCATCTGCATGCTCGTCGTCCTCATCGGGGTCTCGACCTGACTGCACTTCGTCATCGTAACCGACTTGAGTGGGCAAATGCTCACATTCGATGGCATCTGGAACTTTGGAGAGGTGTCCTCTTCACAGATGAATCCCATTTTTCCCTGTACAGGACAGATGTCAGACAGCATGTATCGTGTGGGTGAGCGGTTTGTTGATGTCAATGTTGTGGACCGAGTGGCCCATGGTGGCGCTGGGGTTATGGGCAGGCGTATGTTATGGACAATGAACACAGGTGCATTTTATTGATGGCATTTTGAATGCACAGAGATACAGTGATGAGATCCTGAGGCCTATTGTTGTGCCATTCATCCACAACCATAACCTCATGTCGCAGCAGGATAATGCACAGCCCCATGTTGCAAGGATCTGTACACAATTCCTGGAAGCTGAAAACATCCCAGTTCTTGCATGGCCAGTGTACTCACAGGACATGTCACCCATTGAGCATGTTTGGGATGCGCTGGATTGGCGTATATGACAGCGTGTTCCAGGTCCTGCCAATATCCAGCAACTTCGCACAGCCATTGAAGAGGAGTAGACCAACATTCCACAGGCCACAATCAACAACCAGATCAAACTCTATGCAAAGGAGATGTGTTGCACTGCATGAGGCAAATGGTGGTCACACCAGATACTGACTGGTTTTCGGCCCTCCTCTCCCCGAACCACTCGATATAGTAAAACTGCACATTTTAGAGTGGCCTTTTATTGTGACAAGCCTAAAGCACACCTTTGCAATAATCATTCTGTCTAATCAGCATCTTGATATGCCATACCTGTGAGGTGGATGGATTATATTAGCAAAGGAGAAGTGCTCACTAACAGATTTAGACAGATTTGTGAACAATATTTGAGAGAAATAGGTATTTTGTGTACATAGAAAAAGTCTTAGATTTTTGAGTTCAGCTCATGAAAAATGGGGGCAAAATATAAGTGTTGCTTTTATAATTTTGTCCAGTGTATTTAAGCTCAAATTGTCTGTAATAATTATTTAAGTTCACTCTAATTTAAAAGTGTATACACAATTATCAATTTGTCCAATGTCCTTTGCTGTGCTGCATTGTGTTACTTTTAACTATTTTATATTTCATTGTTTTACTGCATCCAGGGTCGGTGCTACCATAAGGCGACACAAACGGCTGCGGGGGCGCAAAGGGGGCACAGCGCTCCCCTCCTGACGGTTTTTGTGTGACTATTTACCTCCTGTAGCATGACTGTGTGCAGACTGGGGAGAGGAACTTCACTGAGAGCACAGAACTGCTTTCTGTGAGACTGGGGTGAGGTAACTTAAGTTCCTCTCCCCCAGTCCGTGCTCGGCCACGCTTCAGGTGGGTGAGGAGACACATGGAGGGAGAGAAGGAAAGGGATAATGGGGGAAGCTGTGGGAATGAGACACATTGTGGGGGGGGGGGGGGGATCTGGGGAAATGAGATACATTGTAGAGCTGGGAGGGAATGAGGCACATTGAGGGTAGCTGGATGAATGAGATGAATTGTGGGGGAGCTGGGAAAATGAAACATTGTGGGGGAGCTGGGAAAATGAAACATTGTGGGGGGGCTGGGAAAATGAAACATTGTGGGGGGGCTGGGAAAATGAAACATTGTGGGGGGGCTGGGGAAATTAGGCACATTGGGGGAGATGGATGAATGAGGCACATTGGGGGGAGCTGGGGAAATGTGATACATTGGGGGAGCTGGGGGAATTAAACACATTGGAGGAGCTGGGGGAATTAAACACATTGGAGGAGCTGGGGGAATTAAACACATTGGAGGAGCTGGGGGAGGAAATGTAACACATGGAGGGGCTGGGGAGAATGAGACACGTGGAGGGACTTGGTGAAGAAAATGAGTCACATGGAATGGAGGGGCTGGGGGGAATGAGACACATGGCAGAGCTGTGGGGGAGACCCAGAGATAGAGAGAGGCTGGGGGAGAAAGAGACAAGCTGGTGGGGGAAAGACACATGCATAGGGGCATGTGTAGCCAGAAATCCTTCCACCAACCCTGATTGCACCCCAATAAGAGTATTATGCTCTAACTATCTTGGACCATCCTGCCTATCCTTGGTACTTCACAAATCTACTTGAACGTCATACTCCTGGGTATGGAGTGTACCACCAGAGCCATATGGAATGAGCGAAACCTTACTTTGCTCTTGAGCTAGTAAGGGAATTTTCATTTGTTCCATTATCTCACCAATACAGTGTGTACTATATTGCTGTTTTTTACTTTTATATATACCACGGAGAGGACACCGCACCACCAAAACCTTTAAGTGGGGATTATGCCACTCCACACTATAAAATAAGAGCTGTATACTGGGCTCCAATATATGGGAGTGCATTTCCTATTTTGCGTGTTCATACCTCCCACTAGCAGTGTAACATACTAAAATATATAGTTTTATTTAACTTTATTTTTACCCTGAAGTTGTTCCCCAGCACCAAGCACTGTTGAGCCCTGGCTTCCTTCCTCTCATTCACTGCAGCATGTGAAATCAGCTGCAATACTATTTAATCCCTCAAGGCAAGACGGCACCTAGATACTCTTGCCCACAAAACAATTTAAATTTACCGAAGTTGTTATGGAGGTGGAAATCTTTCTTTAAATGTGGTTAGCTACTTAGATGGACTATGTAATATACATTTTCCATTAAAATCATTATTAATCTGTATCTACCAAATACTAAGACCCTATAAATGGGTGCATGCGACATATTTCTATTATTTTTTAAAACTAAAGGTTCATAGGTACCATAATTCTAAAAATCACATGATAAAAATATAGCCCATAGAGATCAAAGATAAACACTTTGCAAATGACTCTGCTGTTAGACTTTCTGACATCACTTGTGGTTTTTGAAGGGGAGCATAAATGTGTAAACACACATTCATAACTAGCATTCAAAGAGGAACATCGAACTTGAGAATCAGCATTTACAGTTTGAGATTTTACTGTAAAGAAATAAAATGGATCCAATTCAATCGGTAAGAAATTTAAAAACGCAATTATTTTATTCATGTATATGCATGTGTATACACACACAATATTATATGATTGTTGTTATTGCTATTTGTATAAAACAGAGGAAGGCAGAACAGGTTAAGCCATCCAAATAAATTAATAATATTTTGCATGGTGTGTCTGTGTGTGAATACCATGATTGTGTGTTATGTGTCATAGTACGTGTGTGGTGTGATGCTTGATGTGTGGTGTGGTGATTTTAAAAACAGATTATTGAAGCTTGGAAAAATATATGAATTGCAAACTGATAGGGGAAGCCCTGCAACACAAGGTTTTCAGCCTTTACTAATTTAGAAAATAAAGATGCAGCGTCAGAGCTCATTCAGAGAGTTTAGCTTAGAGCAGACCTGGTAACATTTCAACAAAGACACTACATGTGTTGAAATGTTGTCAGGTTTTACTATGTTGGCTTTTGGAATAAATTACATGTAATGCAAAAGCTTTGCCTCTTCTTGCACCAAGAAGAATAATCAGGTAATTGTCTTTTCTCTGACTTACTTGTTTACGTCACATTGTTCTGGGCTGTACACATGTCACAATATGTAGGTTTGATGAGTTGGTTCCTTTTAGTGACCAGGTAAAAATAACACATCATTAACATTCATAAAACAGCAACATCTTTAGAAATGATGCAGTTAGTCTTAGCATTTTAGTTTTAAACATTGCTGTAACTATTAACCCCAGTGTCCACTAGACTTTGTTTTAGTTATGAACTGCAGTTTCATCACATTTACGGCAATCGAGTGATCATTCGAATTTACAAACTTTAAGCCGAAATGTAGCTAAATCGTGAAACAAATGAAACACATATTGGCCAGGGGCACGTTCGCTATTTTTTGTGATTCTGAATTCTGCTTGTGGAACCTCCATCCCCCCCCCCCCCCCCCCCCAAAAAAAAAGAAGAAAAAGATGATTGTTGGGAAGAAAGATGATTGATGACTTTGGGACGATCACCAAATGTTGATTTAAGTGAGAAGTGATCATTTGAGGGAAACAAAGTAAGAGCAGTAAAAAAAAAAAATTTAAGAAAAATTCTATTTATTATATATTTAATTAATATAGATTTTTTTTTTCTTCTCCTCTTTTTCTCTATATTAGTTACTTTTCCTTATTTGATCTGTAAACCAAATGACAGGAAAATGCACCTATCAGTGTACTTTAAAAAATATACATAACATTTTTATTTTGCATTTATTTTGCGGTACACTTTTGGTTCGTCTGATTCTTTTTCCCAAATCTTTTTTCATTAATGAGATTTGGCCGAAGAATTACAATGGATATCAGTGAGTGATTTCTAAAGATCCACTGTAGATGTAGGTATCGTAGTGAGCAAAAACCTGGAAGTAGGCTTGATTTTCTAGGAAATTTGGTGGCGTGTCACTATGGTTGCGTAGAATCTTTACATTCATGTGGTTATAAATTTGGCAAAAAAGGTGAATCATATGCTTGGGTTTTGAGTAATATAACCACACTACTAGATAAAGCTGCATAGTGATTGACACAAAGTTTAATTTATAGATGTTGAAGATGCTTGTACTACATGCTTATAAACCATGACTGGCAGTAACATTTGTTGTCCACACAAGATCTGTATCATTTGATTTAGTAGTTATAATAATGAGTTCACATATTATTATTATTATATTATTATTTATATAGCGCCATCACATTCCGTAGCGCTGTACATATGCAGGTAACATTTTGATGATCGTATATTCTGAAGTAAAAATTAAAGGTCAGGGTCTAGTCACGCACCAAGATATGAACAGGAGTTGACAGATCTGATGTTATATTTTGACATTGTATTTATATATAAAAAAGGCATTGTAGAAGTAATCTGCACTTTGTTTGAAATACTAGTTTCTGAGACAATCTGAAAAATCTTGTTGAAAGGGATCCTCAAATTGACACCTTCGCAATAGTCAATAGCATCAACTTTATGTATGTGCACAGCTGGGTCACAACAACTCTTGGGTACATTATTTAAATAGGGGGGTAGAAGTGACTCAAGAATAATAACACACATACATAGTTTCAATGGAATATACTGTACTTGGAAAAAAATTGTATTCTGTAAGAACTAATGCTATTTACGGAGTTTCACAGCTGCCTAATGTATTGAGCATTTTTTTAAATGACCTTTGTCAGGAGCATTGCTAATTTCCAGAAACACCTTCAGTCAAAAGAAAAACAATGACCTCTATACTGACAGGGAGGTAGAGAAGTAGGGATGTGTCAGGAAATATAAACAGGGATGAACCACAAATGGTGCAAATAAAATGAACACCATAAAAGACAACTCAGATGCACTCACAGGGTAAGGTAAAACTAGGCAGAATATATAAAACAGGTTTGGACTTCTTGTCTTTTCTTTTCCCAATTTGTATGTACTTGTTAGGAAAAAAGAGAAAAAACAAGTGCAAAATAATCCCATTTCTCCTGGACTCCATTTAAAATGCTCCAGTTTGATAATGACTCCTTTACACATATTCTAATTTTAGAAAAGCCTTTTGTTTTTGTGTGGTGTGACTCAGTCACTGTTTTTATATTAAACCACACTGACTGATGATCACTGGATCCTAAAAATTCACCTACAGTAATATCTCATACCAAATCTCCATTTGTTAATACTAAATCTAGTATGGCCTCTTTACGAGTTGACTCCTCAACGACTTGTTTTAGAGACAATCCCAGTAGGGAGTTTAGAATATGTGTGCTCCTGGCACAAGCAGCTATATGGTTTTCCAGTTTACATCAGGAAGATTAAACTCACCCATTTTTTTGTCATTTTGGTTATTTCCTCAACTAGTAGATTATCTAATTCTTCTATTTGTCCTGGTGGCCTATAAATTATTATTATTATTATTATTGCCATTTATATAGCTTTAACAGATTCCGTAGCGCTTTACAATATTATGAGAGGGGATTTAACTATAAATAGGACAATTACAAATAAACTTACGGGAACAATAGGTTGAAGAGGACCCTGCTCAATCGAGCTTACATTCTATAGGAGGTGGGGTGTAAAACACATTAGGACAGGAATTTGCAGTCAAATAAGGTGGGCTGCCCTTTAGGAGAGGGCAAGAGACAGGTATGTGAGGTAGGGTTTAGTCTTGGAGGCCATAAGCTTTCCTAAAGAGATGGGTTTTAAGGCACTTCTTAAAAGATGCAAGACTAGGGGAGAGTGATGGCGGTAGGCAGGCTATCCCATAGGAAAGGTGACGCATAAATCACATCTACAAGAGTTACTGTGTGATTACTAAATTCTATCGTAACCCAAATGGACTCTACGTTCGCTTCTTTTATTAGACTAGATTTTATGCTGTCCTTCACATACGGGCCACCTATCCCCCTTTCTTGCCTTCTCTGCATTTTCTATATAAAGAATACCCTGGTATTGCTATGTCCCAGTCATTTTTCTCATTATACCATGTCTCAGTAACAGCGACTAAATCTACATTATCAGTTGCCATTATTGCCACAAGTTCATGGATCTTATTCCTTAAACTGCGAGCATTTGTAGACATGACTCTAAGCGTATCATTTTTTTTTTAACACACTTGCTACAGGCACCTCTACTTGTCTACTTCTCTACTTGTTTTGATGATGTGGCTGCAAAGTAATTGACACACCCTTAGTTAAAACAAACCCTAGTGCAAAACGAAATTGTTTTTGAGGCAGTCATTTCTGTGTAGCATGTATCTACCTATCTATCTCCTTACCAACCTTTCATTCTGTCTGTCTGACATTATGTCTGCCTGTCTAGAATCTGTCTGTACATCTGCCGATCTAGAATATATTCTACCTATTATTTTTTATATTATAATAGGTACACCTGTGCAATATTATCTGTGATGCACAATAACTGACCCAGTGCAGGGGCTTCTAAGTGACCCTAGCTCTTACCAGTCACACTCTGCCCGAGGTTATTGTGAGTTGTGCCCCAAACAGCAGCTGTATTTTATATCACCCTTCGCCCATCAGTAAAATTAAAAGGGACTGAATATTGCCTTAAGATCCACAAATGCTCCAGTACTGCCCTAAGATTTAAAGAACCCTAACATTTTCCTTTAGTATCCATTATTGTATTATATACATTTTAGGGCTAGGATTGGTGTGTTTGTATTATTGCAGGGTGTTCCTAAACGTTTACTGCAAAAGTGAGGGCGAGGGTAACGGTGTGCGTAATAATGAGAGGCCCTGGGGCATACCTGAGGAGTAGCTGCAATTTGCATTCATCATAATTTATACATATTTTTTACAAAAGCATATGGGGCTGATATATTATGTTGTCTCTGTTTCGTCAGCTTATGACTGGTCCAATATCTTTAATAGATGTAGACACTAAGCTATATGCCTCGATCTTGGCCGCCAGAATAAAAAAAACTTCTCCCATTAATTATTCACAAAGATCAAATAGGATATGTTCCAGGCAGAAATTCTTATACAAGCATAAGGAAAATCATTAACATCTTGGACGATGCAAATAGAAATTATATTCCAGTTCTGACTCTGTCGATTGATGCTGAAAAAGCATTCGACAGAGTCAGCTGGAAATATTTAGAAGCCATCTTATCACATTATGGGCTGGAAGGTTGTATTAAGAAAGCCATAATGGCCTTATATGTAAATCCAGTTGCACATACCATTGGACCTAATATTGTTGCCCCATGGTTCCAACTTAGAAATGGTACACGGCAGGGATGCCCCCTTTCGCCATTACTTTACTTGTTGACTATTGAACCATTGGCTGAAAACATCAGAAATAATAAGAAGATTAATGGCTATAAAATAATGGATGAAGATCAAAAAATTTGTCTATATGCCGACGGTATTTTAATCACTGTTACAAATCCTAAAAGCTCTTTAGAACATATAATGCAGGAAATAGACCGATACAGCTTTATATCAAACTATAAGTTGAACGCAAACAAATCCCTGATCCTAGATATCAATCTCAATAAAAAAACGCAACAAGAGATTAAAAACAGATATGATTTTAGTTGGGTCAAGGAAAGCATGGATTACTTAGGAATTAAAATAGTCAGAGAGATAAATAGGACTATGGAAATACATTTTCTCACATTATTATTGGAGCTCAATAAATGGTTAAAAGATCGCAGAAATGTAGAAATTACTTTCTGGGGACGAATAAATGTCATTAACTCATATGTCATACCAAAGTGGAATTACATGTTTCAAATGTTACCCCTCCACATTCCAATTCATTGGCTCCAATTAATACAAAGAAGTTTTACTCAATACATTTGGAAAGGTAAGAAGCCAAGACTAAAACAATCAATATTAGTGCAAAAACGACATAAGGGCGGACTCGCTTACCCATTTATAATGAATAATTTTAAAGCAGCTACTATTCTGCATATTTATAGAATGCAAATTGAAGAAAACAAAGATGAAGGATGGTATAAAATGGAAATGAAGGCAGGAGATGTCCCTAGCTTAGATTGTTTAATTTGGAACATAAATAAAACGCTAAAAAAAAAAAAAAAAAAGAGTATCCCAATACTATTCTGACCCAATTATTGGAAAATTGGTCTAAAATTAAAAAAGCATTGAACATAGAAAAAAAAAGTTCCGAGCTATTTAGAGTTAAATACTGTAGAAAATCACGTAGAAGATTTAAATCTGAATAATTGGAAAAAATCAGGGATAATAAGTCTAGATCATTTATTGACAGAAGGATCAATCAAAACATTTGCTCAAATAACATGCGCATATAATCTTCCATCCAGAGAGGTGTTTAATTTTTTAAGACTTAAAAGCTATATGAACACACACCTCATAATACCAAAATCTAATTTGAGCAATTTGACTGATTTATTATTCACCTAAAAAAAAAATCAATAAACCACTCTCTAAAGCTCTAATACTAACTAAATCAATGGTTAAGGATACAAATCCTACAGCTATACAGGCATGGAAAAAAAGACTTAAATATTGATATCAGCATGAAACAATGGGGCTCTTCAATGATGGATGTTAAGAAGAACATACACTCATTAAATCTGCTAGAAACACACTTTAAAGTTTTAAATAGGTGGTACTTCGTACCAGCGAATTTGAACAAAATATATCCTTTAACTAACCCTATCTGCTGGAGGTGTAACAGTACTAGAGGAAATTTTAGACATATTTGGTGGGACTGTCACAAATTAAAAAAATCTGTGGTTGAAAATACAGCACTTCATATCCAATAGTCTAAAACTCGAGTTGATAATTTCCCCAGAGGTAGTCTTGTTACATTTGAATTGGCCATGTATGACGCAGGAATTAAAAGCAACTCTTATACATCTCTTTTTAGCTGTTAAAATAGTAATTGCGAGATGGTGGAAAAAAGATTCAGAAATCCCCTGGAAGAAAGTTAAAAATCAACTCGAGTTTCAGATTAAAATGGAGCTGAGGGTATTTTTCTGGGTTTTTTTTTCCTTTCTTTTCCTACTTCGCTGCTATATTGTTTTGTGTTATATTGTAAACCTGTATGTATTACTAAATTTCTTAATGTCAAATACTACTTTAAAAGGAGGTCTGTATTTTCCTCTTTTTTTTCTCTAAAAGTATAATTTTATATGGATTGAATATTGACTAAGGAATATACAGATACTGTAATTTGTTATTGTTTAAAATGATTGAAAAGAACTAAAATCTAAAATAAAAAAATAAAGATTCAAAAAAAGAAAACGTAAACATATAATAGAATTATGATATCATATGAGTTAGAGTGTAATCTATGCCTAATCGTATACATTGATCTATACAGGAATCCACGCAGAGCCCAATACTCATCATGCTGAGGGTTCTTGCTGGGTGATTAAACTACGTTTTTTTTGTTTGTTTTTTTCAATCTTTCGGGTCTGTCTTTCATCTTTTACAAGGCTTTTCGCTTTCATTAGAGTAATGTCTGGTGACATCACTGACCAAGTCAATGGACTGTGAATGAACACAGGTGTTCAGCCACAGTAACTCAACAAGTTCAGTGACAATTCACACTTAATTTAAACGCTGCACATCTAACCAGTGAACTTGAGATTTCTAATGCTAATCTCCAACTCAGCTACCCACATCTCACTATAAATTATGCTGAGAATCTCTGCCACCGAGTGTCAGCTGTTCGGTGTGCAGGGTTACTCTCGTGTAAATCTAGTGCCTGAGCAAACATCAACCAAAGCTTGTTGCTTGTTAAAAGACCACTATAAGCACACAGACCACTTCAACTCAATGAAGTGGTCTGGGTGCCAGGTCCATCTAGGGTTAACCCTGCAGCTGTAAACATAGCAGTTTCAGAGAAACTGCTATGTTCACAATAGAGTTAACCCAGCCTCTAGTGGCTGTTTTATTGACAGCAGCTAGAGGTGCTTCCGCGCTTCTCACTGTGAAAATTACAGTGAGAAGACGCTGATGTTCATAGGAAACCATTGAGAAATGCTTTCCTATGGATTGATTGAATGCGCACGAAGCTCTTGACGTGCATGCGCATTCGGCGTATGACGTTGGAAGAGGGAGTAGAGTCTCCAGCACAGAGGGAGCCCGGCGCTGGAGAAAGATAAGCCCTCCTCCTCCTTCTGCCTGGCGGGAGTGGGGCCCCGAGGGTAGGGGGGTGACTTAAAGAGCCAGGAAAAGATCCAGGAAAGGGAGTTTGATTTCCTGGCACTATAGTGGTCCTTTAACTAGTAATTCTTCTACTGGAGCAGAAAGAAGCCTGTGCATCACAGGGCTTGGATCTATTGCTCCCTCACACACCCTGTACAATTGAAATTGTGTGTGTGTGTGCTAGTGTATGTGTGCTAGTGAGAGTGTGTAGGTGACAATGTATGTGCTGATGAGTGTGTGTTAGAAGTTGAGTGTTTGTGTAAGTGATACTGAGTGTGTGTGCCAACGAGCATGTATCATTTTGTAATCCAGCAGAGATCACACATGCCAAAATGGATAAAGTAACCAGGTGCAGCCAGGCAGTGGATATAATGAAATACCCGAGCACACGGATAAAGTGAAGCAAGCAGACTTTATTGTAACAACGTATAGGTTCTGCTATAGAGCCTTAATCAAGTTATCTATAGCAGAGCCTAAACATTAAGCAGACTTTACTGGAGCAGTGTCCCAGCTCTGCCATAGAGCCTGCCATAGAACTTGATAAAAGCTCTATAGCAGATCCTAAATGTTTTTACAATAAAGTCTGCTTTATCAGTGTGCTTGGGAATTTGATTATAATGAGTGTATAATGTGTGTATATGTGAGTGTGTCAGTGACTGAATGTGTGTGTAAGTGACATTGTTTGCATGTCAGTGAGGGTGTGCAATATGCCAGTAAGAGTTTCAATGTGTGTAGAGAGACAGATTGACAGACTGACAGATGTAATATGCATTCATTGTAAAATACTTAGATATAGCTGTAATCTCATCTCACTGCAGTGCCGCCTTGTCCACAGCTTTGTGGGAGTTACGCTTCTGTACCACCTACGACCTGTCCACTCGCACTGAGTCTGCTTTTATTTGCTCTGCTTGGGAAAACTTCCCCGAGCACAACAAACCTCCACCATGACTCCAAAACGCTGACTTCATTGGCAGCATGCATGCTTCTGAATGTCCTAGCCAGCGCTAGAAGCATTGGCTAGGGAGGATCCACATTAAAGACAAAATCCAAAGTAAATAGTGGACTTCAATATAAACAAAACAGCTTTATTGTTTACAGCTGTGCAGCAGTTACAATTCAATCCCATTACCAAGCTTTCCTTAATATGACAAGGTAATGGGACTGAAACATTGACTATCTGCCTGCTTGGCTGACATCATCAGAAGTGGTGGTCTGAGCCAATAACAATGCTTTCACATAGGAAAACATTGAATTGGCTGAGACTGTCAAGGAGGCAGATCAGGGGCAAAGCCAGCAAAAGCCAAACACAGCCCTGGCCAATCAGCATCTCCTCATAGAAATGCATTGAATCAATGCATCTCCATGTGGAAAATGCAGTGTTTCAATGCAGTGGGAGGAGACACTGAATGTCAGGCACACTGTGCAGCACTGACCCAAGAAGCACCTCTAGCAGCTATCTGAGGCAAGTGGAGGTATCCTTAGGCTGTAATGTAAATACTGCATTTTCTCTGTAAAAGCAGTGTTTACTGCAAAAAGCCTGCAGGGAATGATTATACTAACCAGAACGAGTACAAAAAGGTGTAGTTGTACTGGTGACTATAGTGTCCCTTTACGTCTCAGCCTGGCCCTGCACTGCACAGACAATACGGAGATCGTTGTCCTCTCTAACTAAAACCTGTCAGTACATGATAAAGCAGTAATAGCACTAAAGTACTGAATTACAGATTAAACATTTTACATTAATATGAAGTTGTAATGCTGGCCGTAATGTCCCTTTAATGCACGGTCTGGTTTTCTGACACTCTACCAAAATTGTATGTAAAAATGCATCATTTTAATGCCAATGTTAAGACCTGCAGTGGTTATAGTACTGCGGTCTTCTATTCCTTTCCCAATAGCTGAGCGTAAGTGATTATAACTGCAGTTAGGAGATAGAGGAATAGTGTAGATGAATGCAGCTTCCAAGACGTTTCTCCCCAGCAAGTAGAATATTCCCCAAGCATGAGCCTAGACTTCATGAAGGGTGTAACAGGAATGATTTTTATTGAGGCCACACTAGCTGTTATGAAAATCCTCCTGCAAGAGGACCTCCCACAGTAAACAAAGACAATAACCAATCAACATACAGATTTACAGTAACCCTCGCCCTCTCTCTGCCTGGGAGATATTGAGATAAGTTAAGGAATAACTCAATTATCTCCAGGCAGAGGGCACAATTTTCCCAAAAATTAGAACACCCCTTTCCACACAAGGTATCCCCACAAATTATTTTGGGGGACCAACATATCCAAATTTCACCCAGATCGGTTCAGGGGTTCTCAAAAAGTATGAAAGTCATAAGTTACCGACCACACCCAAAACAGTTCCACGAATTCAGCGTGTGCGGTCGGTCAATTCAGTAAAAGGAACAAAAACAAATAAAGTCCCGAATGGATCTTCCTGGCTCATAGGAGCGATAGCTCCCCTTTTTCGTATGAACCAAACTACCGAATGGCGTTCTCCTGGCTGTTCGGCAACTAAAGGAAGCAGGCGTTCGGTAGTTTCAGCGGTGGTTCAGGAGGTCGAGTGTCCGATTTTAGTTCCAGACACTCGACGACCAAGTCCCTCTGCCTCCTTTCGTGCAAACAAGATGGCCGCCGTTTTCTGTTCCACGTTGCATTCGGCTATACGAACAGCGGCCGCCCAGAGAGCGCTTAACAGACTGTTCTTTTGAAGTTAATGAGCCAGGAGGGTGGTCGGTGTTCGGTAGTTTTAACTGCCGAACCAATAAATCAAAAATTAACTAAATGTTGCAGAAAAGCACGAACACAGAAGAAAATACCGAACTAAGTCTATTTTCTTCACAGCCGATATGTATCTTCTATTTATTTTTATTTTACTTACTTCACCCACAATATGTATATTTCAGCAATTAAACAGAATGTGACGGCAGATAAGAACCATTCACCCCACCTAGTCTGCCCAATTTTCTAAATACTTTCATTAGTCCCTGGCCTTATCTTATGGTTAGGATAGCCTTATGCCTATCCCACACATGCTTAAACGCCTTTACTGTGTTAACCTCTACCATTTCAGCTGGAAGGCTATTCCATGTATCCTCTACCCTCTCAGTAAAGTAATACTTCCTGATATTTTTAAACCTTTGCCCCTCTAATTTAAGACTATGTTCTCTTGTTGTGGTAGTTTTTCTTCTTTTAAATATAGTCTCCTCATTTACTGTGTGGATTCCCTTTCTGTATTTAAATGTTTCTGTCATATCCCCCCTGTCTCGTCTTTCCTCCAAGCTATACATGTTAAAATCATTTAACCTGTCCTTGTCAGTTTTATCCTGTAATCCATGAACCAGTTTAGTAGCCCTGCTCTGAGCTCTCTCTAAAGTATCAATATCCTTCTGGAGAGGACTACCCACTTTTCCAGCACATACAGTCTATAGCATCAGGAGTCATTTAATTTGGAAAAAAATGAAGTTTTCAAAAAATTAAAGGGTGCCCACTTACTTTTTCCTTTAATTTTTTTTAAAACACCCCCTTTTAAAAATTAAATTACTTTTTCTCTCCCTTTTTTTCAAATACCTTTCATTGTAGTGATTTTGATGTGTCTTGCTGTGTCTTCGGGTGCTAGCTACCTCCACAGTTGAAGTTAGCAGAAGCTGATGATAGGACACAGTTTTCTTTCCCATAATGATGGTCAATCATGCTACAGACTGGATGTGTGAGTGTCAGGACTCCTGAGTTATCCAGGAGTTATTCGTCTGTAAAATCGGATTCTGTGCCATTCCTGCATACATTTTGATCCACAGCATCATTTTCTAACCACTTCCACTGTGCATCTCCAGCCCTGCACCCTATGTAATACTAGGCATTGATTCTCTGTCCTACCGATGTACAGCATCCTTTAAAAATACTCTCAGTGACACAGCAGGTCATTCTGGCAGTAATATTGACACAGAACGCTTGACAAATTATGCCTCTAATACTGCTATTTACTTGTTTTTTGATGCCAAACGATGAGTGGGTTGTCAATTGCCTATGTCCAGTCATGCTTTACTTAGAAAAACAAGAGAAAGTCTTTCAGTGTGGAAAAAAACAACAACAAAAAACAATAGTGAACAAAAAGAAAAAGGAAACCGCACCCTTATTGTGATACAAATATACGTACTCAAATCCTTATGGTCATACAATTTCAGTAGTGTACCTCAAAAAAAGAGAAAAATATACAGAATAATAGTGTAACCCTGTAAATAATCCGTGGGAAAATAAAGAGTATGTAGATGTACACTCACATTTAACAGAGCTAAATACAGAGCTCTACTGTTCTTGCGCATAGACGGAATAATCCCCGTCTTTGGATAGATGTGAAGTGGTCCGCGTCTTGATGGTCTCAAACAAAGAACACATAGACAGACAGAAGAATCCACATAGTGCAATAAATGCTGATATCTTTGTGAATAGCAAGTAAATATAAAGTATCATACTCACATTTACTAGAGCGTGCCTCGCTCTAGTTTGTAAAGTGTAGGTGGTATAATCCCCACCAAGGAATAAGATGTTGACCAGGAAAAAATATATAATGGATATCTCAGAGTGATGAAAAAGTATTATAACTGTTTATTATCCATAAAAATCAATAAAAACAAATATATATAAAAAACAAACACTCTGTGAGAAAGTCCATAAAAGTCCACTTTACGCGTTTCACCTATAGAGGCTTCTTCAGAAGTGTGGATAGAGTCCTGGTAATGTCCAAATATATATAGAATAAAATTTAAAACGATTAACTTCATGTGGTAAGAATTACTTACTGTTTCCTGGTTTCGCGCGCGCATCATACCGGAAATGACGCGGCGCCATCTTAGCCAATAATAGGCTTGAGGATATGATCTGTTTTAGCCACCGGTGGAACGCACGCGTCATACCGGAAATGACGCGGCGTGACCGGACGGTGGTATTCTATGCGTATCACAAGTGGAACGCATGCCGAAAACTGACTTTTTTTAAAATCATAGCAACCTTTATATTTCACAAACAGGGGTAATGTCCGCATAAATGTTGTAGTAAATCCAATAATTCAGTAAGTTACATATTAAATATTTGTATAATAGCAACCTTAATAGTTCATTGGTTAATCATTCAATAGCAAAATAATACATCTGACAATAACACTAATAGGAATTTTCCATAGATCTAAAATAGCAAAAATAAATATAAAATAACTTGAAGTGCATTTACAATATTTTAGTGTAAGAGCAGATATTATGAGGGATTGTTAGAAGGAATACAACATAACTATTTTATTGTTAGATTGTTAGAAGGAATAAAAAATAACTAATTTTTTAGTTATTTTTTATAACTGTCTACGGAGGTAACAGACATCGCAAGACTCAATCAGGCAGGGCAAAACTACATTAAAGACATTAGAAAACTGTAAGCAACAGCAGGAAAAAATAAAATTATATATGCATGCAAAAAAACATTCTGTTCAGCAGTATGTAAGTAGAGGTCACGAGTACTAGATTTAGCTACACGGAACGGATTTGTCCAGTTACCAAGGTGATGTCAGGACGTTGGACGCACTTTGGATGATGTCGGGTTTAACTTTCAACCAGGGCAGGCTCCGGCGACGGTGATGCCAAACTGAATCCTTACACTGATTGGTAAGTTAATGTTCTGGTGGTGAGTATGTAAGATTCTCTTCTACTGTATTAGCTCACCCTGATGAAAGTTTGAAGCACAAAGTGAAACGTTGATCTTTTAAAACTTTGAGCAATAAAAGCTACGTTTTATGTCCTTACCCTAAAATCCTTGGAGTGCTATCTATTTCTATATTGATATAGATGTACAGGTGATACTCGAAAAATGTGAATATTGTGCAAAAGTTAATTTATTTTAGTAATGCAACATAAAAGGGTAAACTAATATATGAGATAGACGCATTACATGCAAAGCAAGATACCGTATATACTCGAGTATAAGCCGGTCCGAATATAAGCCGAGGCCCCTAATTTTACCCCAAAAAACTGAGAAAACGTATTGACTCGAGTATAAGACTAGGGTGGGAAATGCAGCGGCTACTGGTAAATCTCTAAATAAAATTAGATCCTAAAAAAAATATATTAATTGAATATTTATTTACAGTGTGTGTGCGTATGAATGCAGCGTGTGCGTATGAATGCAGCGTGTGCGTATGAGTGCAGCGTGTGCGTATGAGTGCAGCGTGTGCGTATGAGTGCAGCGTGTGCGTATGAGTGCAGCGTGTGCGTATGAGTGCAGCGTGTGCGTATGAGTGCAGCGTGTGCGTATGAGTGCAGTGTGTGTATGAGTGCAGTGTGTGTATGAGTGCAGTGTGTGTATGAATGCAGTGTGTGTATGAATGCAGTGTGTGTATGAATGTGTGTGTGTGTGTGTGTGTGTGTTGAAGAGCCTTGGTGGGGGGTGGGCAATTTTATTATTTTTAAAAAAAAAAAATATTTTAATTTTTTTTATTTATTATTTCTTATTATTTAATTTAATTAACTTTTTTATTTTATTATTATTCATTATTTTTTTCCGTCCCCCCTCCCTGCTTGATTCATGGTAGGGAGGGGGGCTCCTTCCCTGGTGGTCCAGCATTGGCAGTTCAGTGGGGGGAGAAGGGGGCTGTCAGAGCTGTACTTACCTTTCCTGCAGCTCCTGTCAGCTCTCTTCTCCTCCTCTGCGCCGTCCGTGCAGCTCTTCTGTCAGCTCCCAGTGTCAATCTCGCGAGAGCCGCGGCTCTCGCGAGATTTACACTGGGAGCTGACCAAGGTGCTGAATGGACGGCGCAGAGGAGAAGGGAGCTGACAGGAGCTGCAGGAGAGGTAAGTACAGCTCTGCCAGCCCCAGTCTGTATTATGGCAATGCAAATTGCCATAATACAGACTATTGACTCGAGTATAAGCCGAGTTGGGGTTTTTCAGCACAAAAAATGTGCTGAAAAACTCGGCTTATACTCGAGTATATACGGTAGTTCAAGCCGTGATTTGTCAAAAGTGCGATGATTACGGCTTACAGCTCATGAAAACCCCAAATCCACAATCTCAGTAAATTAGAATATTGTGAAAAGGTGCAATACTCTAGGCTCACAGTGTCCCACTCTAATCAGCTAAGTAAGCCATAACACCTGCAAAGGGTTTCTGAGCCTTTAAATGGTCTCTTAGTCTGGTTCAGCAGGAATCACAATCATGGGGACGACTGCTGACCTGACAGTTGTGCAGAAAACCATAATTGACACCCTCCATAAGGAGGGAAAGCCTCAAAAGGTAATTGCGAAGGAAGTTGGATGTTCCCAAAGTGCTGTATCAAAGCACATTAATAGAAAGTTATGTGGAAGGGAAAAGTGTGGAAGAAAACGATGCACAAGCAGCAAGGATGACCACAGCCTGGAGAGGATTGTCAGGAAAAGGCCATTCAAATGTGTTTTGTAGTGATGTCGCGAACATAACATTTTCGGTTCGCGAACGGCGAACGCGAACTTCCGCAAACGTTTGCGAACCGGCGAACCGCCATAGACTTCAATGGGCAGGCGAATTTTAAAACCCGCAGAGACTCTTTCTGGCCACAATAGTGATGGAAAAGTTGTTTCAAGGGGACTCACACCTGGACTGTGTTATGCCGGAGGGGGATCTATGGCAAAACTCCCATGGAAAATTACACAGTTGATGCAGAGTCTGGTTTTAATCCATAAAGGGCATAAATCACCTAACATTCCTAAATCACAATTGATATGGATTGACACCTGACATATGACATATTGATACCTTAACATATGGATTGACACCTTGACATATGGATTGACACCTGTCCTCAGAGACCCTGATACACACTGACACAGAGCAGAATAGGGACTGTTCCCCCTACATAGGGTCACTTGGCAGATATGGATTGACACCTGTCCTCAGGGACCCTGATCCACACTGACACAGAGCAGAATAGGGACTGTTCCCCCTACATAGGGTCACTTGGCAGATATGGATTGACACCTGTCCTCAGGGATCCTGATACACACTGACAGAGCAGAATAGGGACTGTTCCCCTTACATAGGGTCACTTGGCAGATATGGATTGACACCTGTCCTCAGGGACCCTGATCCACACTGACACAGAGCAGAATAGGGACTGTTCCCCCTACATAGGGTCACTTGGCAGATATGGATTGACACCTGTCCTCAGGGACCCTGATACACACTGACACAGAGCAGAATAGGGACTGTTCCCCTTACATAGGGTCACTTGGCAGATATGGATTGACACCTGTCCTCAGAGACCCTGATACACACTGACACAGAGCAGAATAGGGACTGTTCCCCTTACATAGGGTCACTTGGCAGATATGGATTGACACCTGTCCTCAGAGACCCTGATACACACTGACACAGAGCAGAATATGGACTGTTCCCCCTACAAAGGGTCACTTTGCAGATATGGATTGACACCTATCCTCAGAGACCCTGATACACACTGACACAGAGCAGAATAGGGACTGTTCCTCCTACATAGGGTCACTATTTTTAGCCCAAGGCAGCTCATCTCATCAGGCCTTTTTTAGTCGAATGTATCGCCCACTGTCAGTCCCTTCGGGATCCATCCCTCATTCATCTTAATAAAGGTGAGGTAATCTAGACTTTTTTGACCTAGGCGACTTCTCTTCTCAGTGACAATACCTCCTGCTGCACTGAAGGTCCTTTCTGACAGGACACTTGAAGCGGGGCAGGCCAGAAGTTCTATCGCAAATTGGGATAGCTCAGGCCACAGGTCAAGCCTGTACACCAGTAGTCAAGTGGTTCATCGCTCCTCAGAGTGTCGATATCTGCAGTTAAGGCGAGGTAGTCTGCTACCTGTCGGTCGAGTCGTTCTCTGAGGGTGGATCCCGAAGGGCTGTGGCGATGCGTAGGACTTAAAAAGCTCTGCAGGTCCTCCATCAACAACACGTCTGTAAAGCGTCCTGTCCTTGCCGGCGTGGTCGTGGGAGGAGGAGGAGGAGGAGGAGGATTACTTTCACCTCTTCCCCTGTTAGATTCCCGTTGTGCTGTGACATCACCCTTATACGCTGTGTAAAGCATACTTTTTAATTTATTTTGCAAATGCTGCATCCTTTCCGACTTGTTGTAATTTGGTAACATTTCAGCCACTTTCTGCTTATACCGGGGGTCTAGTAACGTGGACACCCAAGTACAGGTCGTTCTCCTTCAGCCTTTTTATACGAGGGTCCCTCAACAGGCATGACAGCATGAAAGACCCCATTTGCAGAAGGTTGGATGCCGAGCTACTCATTCTCCGTTCCTCCTCCTCAGTGATCTCAATTAAGGTATGTTCTTCCCCCCAGCCACGTACAACACCACGGGTACCAGATAGGTGACAACGAGCACCCTGGGATGCCTGTTGTGGTTGGTCTTCCTCCTCCTCCTCAAAGCCACATTCCTCCTCTGACTCCTCTTCCTCAAAATCCTCTTCCAGCGTTGCCGCAGGTCCAGCAAGCGATGCTGATAAGGCTTTTTCTGGTGGTGATGTTGACCACAACTCTTCTTCTTCCTCTTCACGCTCATCTACAGCCTGATCCAGCACTGATGGTGCCTTCGGTGTGACTGACTAGGTTTGTCACCTCCTCAAAAGGACGCATGAGCCTACAGGCATTGCGCATGAGCATCCAGTAACGTGGCAAAAAAATTCCCAGCTCCCCAGAGGCTGTCCTAGCACCCCAGTCATACAAATATTCATTAACGGCTTTTTCTTGTTGGAGCAGGCGGTCGAACATTAGGAGTGTTGAATTCCAATGTGTCGGGCTGTCGCAAATCAAGCGCCTCACTGGCATGATGTTTCACCGCTGGATATCTGCAAAGTGCGCCATGGCCGTGTAGGAACGCCTGAAATAGCCACACACCTTCCTGGCCTGCTTCAGGACGTCCTGTAAGCCTGTGTACTTATGCACAAAGCGCTGTACGATCAGATTACACACATGTTCCATGCACGGCACATGTGTCAACTTGCCCAACTTCAATGCCGTCAACAAATTTGTTCCGTTGTCACAAACCACTTTGCCGATATCCAGTTGCTGCGGAGTCAGCCACTTTTCCACCTGTGCGTTCAGGGCGGACAGGAGTGCTTGTCCGGTGTGACTCTCTGCTTTCAAGCAAGTCAAACCCAAGACGGCGTGACACTGCCATATCCGGGATGTGGAATAGTACCTGGGGAGCTGGGGGGGGTGCCGTTGATGTGGAGCAAGACGCAGCAGCATAAGAGGACTCAGCCGAGGAGGTTATGGAAGAGGATGGAGTAGGAGGAGTAGAGGAGGTGGCAGCAGGCCTGCCTGCAAGTCGTGGCGGTGTCACCAACTCCTCTGCAGAGCCACGCATTCCATGCTTGGCAGCCATCAGCAGGTTTACCAAATGCGCAGTGTAGGTGATATACCTGCCCTGACTATGCTTTGCAGACCAGGTATCAGTGGTCAGATGGACCCTTGCCCCAACACTGTGTGCCAGACATGCCATTACTTCCTTTTGCACAATCGAGTACAGGTTGGGGATTGCCTTTTGTGAAAAGAAATTTCGTCCGGGTACCTTCCACTGCGGTGTCCCAATAGCTACAAATTTTTTGAACGCCTCAGACTCCACCAGTTTGTATGGTAAAAGCTGTCGGGCTAATAGTTCATACAAGCCAGCTGTCAGACGCTGGGCAAGGGGGTGACTTTCTGACATTGGCTTCTTACGCTCAAACATGTCCTTGACTGACACCTGACTGTGGGCAGATGAGCGGGAACTGCTCAAGGCGAGAGACGGAGTGGCGGATGGTTGAGAGGGGGCAAGGAGGACAGCAGTGGTTGACGTGGCTGAAGATGCTGGACCAGGAGGAGGATGGTGGCTTTGAGTTTGTGTGCTGCTTGTACTCATGTGTTGATCCCATAGGTGTTTGGTGATGTGCGATCATGTGCCTACGCAAAGCAGTTGTGCCTAGGTGGGTGTTGGACTTCCCACGACTCAGTTTCTTTTGGCACAGGTTGCAAATGGCATCGCTGTTGTCAGAGGCAGACACACAAAAAAAATGCCACACTGCTGAGCTCTGCAATGACGGCATTCTGGTGGTGGACACAGCATGCGTTGATTGGCGTGCTGTCGGGCTGACCCCGGGTGCCGATGCATGCTGTCTGACTGTGCCCCTAGCTCCTTCCAACTAGTCTCCTCCTCCTCTCTGTCTCCACATCTGAACTTTCGCCCTGTTCTTCTTCTTGCCGAGCGGGCACCCACGTGACATCCATGGACGCATCGTCATCATCACACCGTACGTCCATGTGTGTAATGCTGCCTGACTGAGACATATCCCTGTTATCTACATCCTCTGGCAATAATGGTTGCGCATCACTCATTTCTTCAAACGGATGTGTAAATAACTCCTCTGACAGAAAGTAAAGCGGCTGTAGTGTTGGTGGTGGCGGCAGGCGGGTGAGTGGTATCTTGAGAGGTGCCCGAAGCTAAGCTGGAGGAGGATGGTGCGTCAAGGTTCCGAGCGGAAGCAGTAGAAGACTGGGTGTCCTGTGTCGGCCAGTCAACTATGTCCTCAGAACTTTTCAAGTTCAGGGTACGTGGCCTCTGAAAATTGGGCATTATTCTAGGGCAAAAGGGAATCACAGCACCACCACCACGATGGCCCCTGCGGGGTGGCCTGCCTCTGCCTGTCATTTTTTTTTGGATTAGTGGTACTATGCGTGCAAGCTACTGTGAGACCAGATATGAGTGGCACTGTGCAGTGGCAGAGGTTGGCAGAGTACACGCTATTGGCCTGACACACCCGCTTGAAGACAACTAACTGCTATTCAATCTATAACAGTGAAAATAATTTTTGGGTTTTTAAATGCAATCTATTGCGACACCAGATAAGAGAGGCACTGTGCACTGGCAGAGGTTGGCAGAGTACACGCTGTAGGCCTGACACCCGCTTGCAGACAACTGCTATTCAATCTATTACAGTGAAAATAAATTTTTTGTTTTTAAATGCACGCTATTGTGACACCAGATATGAGTGGCAATGTGCACTGGCAGAGGTTGGCAGAGTACACGCTGTAGGCCTGACACCCGCTTGAAGACAACTAACTGCTATTCAATCTATAACAGTGAAAAAAGTTTTGGGGTTTTAAATGCACGTTATTGTGACACCAGATATGAGTGGCACTGTGCACTGGCAGAGGTTGGCAGAGTACACGCTGTAGGCCTGACACCCGCTTGAAGACAACTAACTGCTATTCAATCTATTACAGTGAAAAACATTTTTTTGTTTTTAAATGCAAGCTATTGTGACACCAGATATGAGTGGTGGCACTGGGCAAGTGGGCACAGTATCCACTGTGAGCCTGACACAGAAGCTGGCAGGCAGGCAACTGCAATTAGATTACACAGGAAAAAATGCAGGCTGATGTTCTAGCCCTAAAAAGGGCTTTTTGGGGTGCTGTCCTTACAGCAGAGATCAGATGAGTCCTTCAGGACTGTAGTGGACACTGAATACACTAGCCTAGCTATACATTTCCCTATCAAATGAGCAGCAGCTACACTTTCCCTCCTCTATCTAAGAATGCAGCTTCAGAATTAATCTAAAATGGATGCTGTACAGGAGGTGGGAGGGTCTGCTGCTGATTGGCTGGAATGTGTCTGCTGACTGTGAGGCACAGGGTCAAAGTTTACTCAATGATGACGAATAGGGGGCGGATCGAACCCCGCATGTGTTCGCCCGCCGTGGCGAATGCGAACACGCTATGTTCGCCAGGAACTATTCGCTGGCGAACAGTTCGGTACATCACTAGTGTTGGGGACTTTCACAAGGAGTGGACTGAGGCTGGAGTCAGTGCATCAAGAGCCACCACACAGATGTCCAGACGGATCCTGGACATGGGCTTCAGATGTCGTATTCCTCTTGTCAAGTCACTCCTGAACAACAAACAACGTCAGAAGCGTCTTACCTGGGCTAAAGAAAAACAGTCCTGGTCTGTTGCTCAGTGGTCCAAAGTCCTCTTTTCTGATGATAGCAACTTTTGCATCTCATTTGGAAACCAAGGACCCAGAGTCTGGTGGAAGAATGGAGAGGTACGAACTGCTAGATGTTTAAAGTCTAGTGTGAAGTTTCCACAGTCTGTGTTGATTTGGGGAGCTATGTCATCTGCTGGTGTTGGTCTACTATGCTTCATTAAGTCCAGGGACAACACAGCCGTCGACCAGGAGATTTTGGAGCACTTCATGCTTCCTTCCGCAGACCAGCTTTATGGGGATGCTGACTTAATTTTCCAGCAGGACTTGGCACCTGCCCACACTGCCAAAAGCACCAAAGCCTGGTTCAATGACCGTGGGATTACTGTGCTTGATTGGCCAGCAAACTCGCCTGACCTGAACCCCATAGAGAATCTATGGGGCATTGCCAAGAGAAAGATGAGAGACATGAGACCGAACAATGCAGAAGAGCTGAAGGCCGCTATTGAAGCATCCTCATCTTCCATAACACCTCAGCAGTGCCACAGGCTGATAGTTTCCATGCCACGCTGCATTGAGGCAGTAATTGCTGCAAAAGGGGCCCAAACCAAGTACTGAGTCCATATGCATGCTTATACTTTTCAGAGGTCTGATATTGTTCTATGTTCACTCCTTGTTTTATTGATTGCATGTAATTTTCTAATTTACTGAGATTGTGGAGTTGGGGTTTTCATGAGCTGCAAGCCATAATCATCGCACTTATGACAAATCACGGCTTGAACTATCTTGCTTTGCATGTAATGCGTCTATCTCATATATTAGTTTCCCCTTTTGCGTTGCATTACTGAAATAAATGAACTTTTGCACAATATTCACATTTTTCGAGTATCACCTGTATATACACACACTATATATATATATATATATATATATATATATATGTTTAAGGCCGTAAGGCCTGTATTTGTGGGAGGAGTTAAACGTTCCTATATGAACGCCACTCCCCCCTTCCTACCTTGCCGTATGCACGCTGTTCACTCTCAGTGACAGCCGAACTTCCGGTCCTCGCTCACGCTCCTCCGGTCCTCGCCTCTTCCGGTCCTGGCCTCTTCCGGTCCTCACCTCTTCCGGTCCGGCGTTCTCTCAGTTCCCCCGCTCCACCTCGGGCAACGAACAAACGAACGCTAAGGTAATCAGCAAATAGCCGCGCTCGGGCTATTTGCTGGTCGACAATTAAACTGTATGCATACAATAAATCGGTAGTACGATTCCTCTGCCCGCAGCTCCCTGCTAATGATTTATAGGTGTCCCAGACCTGGCATTTGGTATATTGCTTGCAAGGCTCGGTGTCCATGTTTAGGGGGTGACTATTTGTAAGGATGTTAATTTGTTAACCTTTAGAATCCCATGAAATCCTTTATTCCAGCAGTGGAACGTTACATGCTAGGTTAACATTGTTACATTTCATTCGTTTGATCTGTTTGTTAGTTCTTTAAGAAGAAAATGCTTATTGTCATTTCATTTGAAGATCAGCACAATTTTTCTTTCTATTAAGGAATATTGTGAAACAAGATAATTTGTCTTTGTGTCTCCTAATTTGAGTATTGCATTTTATTGTTGTTTATACCTGTAAATAGAAAGGGATGGTCAGAAATTCTATAATCAGCTGTATTCCTTGGTTACTGGCTCGTTCTGTCTCCTCGCTTCAATCAGGTACATGTACTTTTCGTTTATTTGGTTAATCTACCACCTTTTCAAGGTTACGCCTTCACACGATGGGGTATTGGGATACGGGGGCTTGATTTCCCGCCTTGCCTCGTCAGGCCACGGCACTACTCGATTACTCGCCATACGTTTCATCAAACTCGCTGTCTATGGACTATCACCCTGTTCCATACAGCCTCGCTCTTTTCACCACCCTCTCCTCGTCTGTTACTATCACGTTTTTCTTGGCACAATGCCTTTCCGGTTATTTAGTTGCCATACTGAGTTTCTTCCTTACCTTCTGGGGTTATGGTTACTACGCTATCATCCACATTTTCTGACATCTACACTGAATTGTTCATTCTTTTCTCTGTCTTCTATCCCACGTCTACAGTTCCTCCTCGTCTTGCTTTCTTTTCTTTTCTCTCCCTGTAATTCGTACCTTCACGGTTCATGTCAACCTCGACTCGGTTGCTACATACCTTACGTTCCACCCTGATCAAGCCCCCGTCTAGGGCTAGAGAACTGGCTGTTTAGGGTTAGATTGCTGGCCTTAGTTGCACTACGGATCTGGTCCCGCGAGGCCAACTCCCCAATCTCAACGCTGAGATTTTGCCCTCGGCCCAAATCATAGTTAGAGCCTCGCATCTGCCCACCTATCGGGTTCATAGCTAGGGCCTCACCTGACACGGCCACACGTTTTTGGATCTTTTACTGTCACCGAGAGGCCAACACCCCGCCACCACGCTAGTGGCACGAGCCCCACGCCCAATTCATAGGTAGAGCCTCTCGCCTGCCGCTTGGCAACTAGCAGGGCCTCACCTGTCATGGGGTAGAGAGTTTTTCGCTTCGGCACTAGTTAGCCAGCCAGTTCTATGCTTATTCTACTGTTTGGTTATTAATCAATGCTTTGTTATTGTGATGTTCTTTTTCAGTATGTCCCAAGAAGGTGATATGGGAGACGAACCATTCCTCCCTAGTACAACCGCTGAATCGATCCTAAAAGATTCCGGGTCAGGGACCAGCCCACAAGGAGAACTCTCGGCCGTAATAGAAAGTCTTAATACCATTCTAACCACTCTTCAGTCCCTCAATGATAGACTATCCGCCTTGGAGAACGCCAGCCCGGCGCATACTGGCGCTCCACTCGCGCTCGCTCCATCCACCCCGCAGAGGTGGCCCCCCACTGCACCTTTCACCCCTCCTCACGGTCTGGGTTCTCACCCGCTTATTTGCACAGATTTTAACTCTAGCATTTGTAGTACTGCCAACTGTGGGTTACTTCATGTATGTGCTTTTTGCCTCGGGGCTCATGGTAAGACCGTCTGCCCGTATATGTTGTAAAAAAATTCATGTGGTCTGAGCTTTAAAGTTCCATGGCTGTCAAGTCTGTCCTGCACTTGGTAGTTAGTCTCACGGGTGCTACACTAGGTGGGGGTCACTCTCACAGTGCGCTCTAGTTGTTCCCATCTCCTCGACTAATCACTTGTTATCTAATGTGGAACACCAGGATACTAATAAACACTGTCTCAGCTTTGTTCTGTCTGCTCCGCTTTCTGTCGCATCCTCTGCCTTGCATATCATTACCCAGTTCTCTCCTTACTATATCTCTAAGGATGGTAGTTATGTTGCGGGCAGGTGTAACCACTTGGCCTAGCAGGACGGACATCGCCAGCTCCTCACGTTGCCACTCGTCCCTACAAACATTGGTTGTGGTTGCCGATTTAGTATCGCTCAGTCTTCCCACCTAAAGCAACGTCGGCATTGGGAAAGTACTGATAGGGGCAGCAGCATCTACGGTCAAGACCCTGGTCATACAGGCCGGTTGGTGGTTAGGCCGACTGCATAGCGGTCTGCACCATATTCTACACTTTAGTTTGTCCTCAGTCCTTAGGGTTACATGGTTCGCAGACCGTTCCACGGTGCCAGTGTTAGAAGGTCCTTCGGCGTGACATTCCTGTTCAGGTGGAGGGAGTATTTTGTGCTCTAGTTAAGTGTTCATCCCGCCTGGTTCCGACCTACTCCCAAGAGTACAGTGGAACCACTATCCAGGGTGGCGCATCCCCACAGCTTTTGGGGATTCCCGTCCTAGATTCACTTGTCCTTGTACCTCTCCCATCTGACAACACCCGATTCTCCGGTCACTTTACGCACTTCATAGCCGCATTTATACATCCTCGTTCAGTCGCCCAGCTACTGGGACTCGACGACTACCTTCACCGATAGCGTTGTTCTAGTGCACCTAAATTTACGTTCAACTGGAACATGACATTCTTCCATGACTCAGTGACGGCACAACGTGCACAGACATTCCGTTCAATTGTAGTCTATTCTACCATTTTGCCACTTTTTTTTTTCCTTTCTCAGCTTCATACAGCACTATCGCACCATACCAATGACCTACAATAACTCCTTATGACAAGCCTTCCAAACAGTCTTTTTGAATGCCCTATATAAATATCAAGGAATAGATAGTTGGGGCATCACCCTACTATAACATACATCCGCAGTTTGAGAATCCCGGGAAGTATCAGACTCCCTAACAGTATCCATGACACACAAACCTAGTGTCAAACCTCCGCTCCTTCAAACTTTCAAAGGTTCTGGTCGCCTCACAACCAGGGCATAAATCTATGTGCCCGCACCCGTACAAGGGTTCCAGTTCCCTACAACTCCACGATCACAACTATCAGGCTGGCAAGTCATGTCTCCTCAAGGAGGATTAAGAAGGTACAAACGCTATGTCATGTCACGCCAACATTCAAACCAGGCAATCATGACACTTGCCATACTAATCACTCCCTAATCACTTCTAACACGGTTTACGTTCATAGTCCTGGCTTTAGAGTAGGGGGTGGGCCACCGACTCCTATTTTAGCACATCCTTTCATAAGCACGACAACCAGTAGCTGTATGCCGGTACACATAATTAGAGTCACAAAGTCAGCAACATTTTATAGGATCATTCCTAACGAATAAGAAGTAAGGCAACGGGTTTACATGATAATTATAGTGCTATAAGTGGGTTTTCTTGCATTCCTTTTTGCCCTCTTTTACAGGCCTACCCCCTACGTCGGTTCCGGCACACCAGACCGACTTAAACCCCATCACAAGGTTTTCACTATTTAATATTAGCCGACCACAAGTTTAAGGCCGTAAGGCCTGTATTTGTGGGAGGAGTTAAACGTTCCTATATGAACGCCACTCCCCCCTTCCTACCTTGCCGTACGCACGCTGTTCACCCCACCCACCTCTCCCTCTCATACAATTAATTTGGGGAGGCCTTCTTTTACAGGCCTACCCCCTACGTCGGTTCCGGCACACCAGACCGACTTAAACCCCATCACAAGGTTTTCACTATTTAATATTAGCCGACCACAAATATATATATATATATATTCTCTTCTACTTTCCATCTCCCTTTTTTCTGGACCTAGCAATGTCACTCTGAATCAAGAACCGAACGTGTTTGGACTTGTGCAGTTTAGAAATCGTCAGTTTTCCCAAAAACGCATCTCCAAGTCTAATAATGACATGAATTTAACGCATTTGGAGAATTTGTAGTTCAGCAAAATAAACCTATATAACTATATATACAATAAAATAGATTCAATATTAGCAGTGTTCATGCAAAATTTGATACAGTAAGCACTACATGTCTTAGTTGATTATCGGTTTATCTTTAAAATGTGGCGGGAAAAAAAAATCACTCAAAAGTTTGTTTCCATCGAGGGTGTTAGACATAAATGACAGCATCATATTAACAAATAGTAGAACCATCACTAACACACTGATACTTAATACATTCTGCAGGTGTTTTTACACAAAGTGAGTCATAAAACAACACTTTCGGGATATATGTGTCAGTATTTACATTTTAAGGAAACCACATATCATACACACTAAGCAGTGTGAAATACACAATTCATATGTTCACATCTTTCTTATAGATGAACAGATTTAAGAATATTAAACAAACATGAAAAAAATCTAGTAAGGGGCTTTTTCGATTTCCAATGTAGTTTCCAGTTTTGTGAATGTATCTCCAGATTGCTTAATCCCTTAAGAACCGAGGCTTTTTTGAGCTGCAAGTGCAAATCATTCACAAGCAAGGCCTTTGTGGCTATTTTGCCATGTGTTAATTCTACCCCAAATTCACCCTTTCTGGTTACGTGCACATATACAGCTCATTAATTTTTTTTATTATTTTTTATTTTATTTTTTTTCAAATAAAGCTTTCATTTGATATCTTATTTGTATACATAACACAACATATAACATTATATAAAAATAAAATATGGGGGGGGGGGGGGAGACAAGTGGAAAAAATATATATATTTTTTTTAAATTTTTTTGCATTTATTGTAATTTGTGCACAATACTGCAACTAAAGAAAAATAACTCAATATAGATTTTAAAAACAGTCTTCAGGGCGGAGCCTGACTCTCTACCTGACAAGAAGTGTCCTGTTTGAGCTTTGTTTTTCTGCAGTATTTGCTTCATGTTTGGGGGGGAATTCCCCCAAACATAGACCAGTTCACTAGCACATGGAATCCTGCAAATCTATGTTCGGGGAAACTTTCACTAACATAGATTAGTTTACTCGCTAATAGAATACCGCAAATCTATGTTCAGGGAAATTTCCCCAAACATTGATTCGTTTACTCGCGAATGGAACCTTGCGTATCTATTTTCAAGGAAACTTTGCCGAACATAGATACGCTTACTTGCGAATGGAATTCCGCAAATCTGTGTTCAGGAAAAATTAGCGAAAAGATTAGCGAACAACTAGCGCTTATTTTCAGGGTAGGGCTTATATTAGGAGCATCCCACAAAAATAAGCTAGGGCTTATTTTCGGGGGATGTCTTATTTTCGGGGAAACACAGTAATCGTGCCTTTAGTTGTATAATTTGTAACAGTACCACTGTAATATGGAGTTAATTACAGTGTGGGTGTATTGATGTGTGCGCAGTGTTTTAATGCAGTGGAGTGATGGGTTAATACAGCATGATACAGGGTTAATAGAGCGGGTGTGGATTTTATGAATATAGTTCCTGCAATGTTCTGACTTCATTTACAGATTTGATGTCAAAATTTGATTTATAGAACACATTAGGGTCCAGGTAGTATGCCTCTGGAACTCTTCATATGTTTACTTTAAACTCACTGTAAGGTGCAAAAAGATATCAAAATACCATATTGCAAAGCATAAAGAAAGAGTAGTGATTGGGTCACTATAACTGCAATGGCATTTTGGGGATGAGGGGAGTTAATGACTGCAGGGCCATCATCATGGATAAAGGGTATGAGCGCATGTGATGTTCGTTTAATTGATAAAACCATGATAGTGTTATTTATCATGCATAGATGAGAAGAAGTCCAACCGGGCCATCTGCTGAACAGAACCACTTATAGCAAAAGACTAGAATACTGCAGACCTTGGGGAGAAACAGGTGTACTGGTATCACCAGTTGGTGAAAGCAGTTTTTTCTGCAGACCCTGGCAAAAGATACTGAATAATATAGTGATAGTTTTGGGATTTGACCCAGATACAATGCTAAATCAGACGTTGCCCTGCAAAGATATCAGTAAGCTATAAAGTGTTTCACTATAGAATGGAGCTTGCTGGAGAGGTAGAGGCAAATGCAGCTGTTCAGTACGAAAAAGGTTGTCTTTTTCCTTTCCAAATATCGGGAGATATATCAGCATGCAGTAAACAAAAGATCAAAGTTCTGACAGGATCCGGTACCTGCTGGCTGCAGTGATGGGTGGGCAACAACAGGTATGGTGTCAATTATGGTCCCAGTAGCAACTCTGGCTAAGATTGACATTTGCTCATGCAGAATATGTTCCAGTAGGAGTTGTGATTGTGATATATTAGGGATTAAATACTCTAAACAGAAGAATTCCAAAGCAGCATATCCAGATGTGACGGAGCTCCCTGTACCCCAGCAGGGTACGTACACCAAGTTCGCTCCCTAGCTGAACTGGGAAACCTGAAGTGCTTCTGTCCCAGTCCCGCAACTTGACCAGGATCCTTCTGGACCATTTCCACCCGACCAAGCTGCAGCTCCAGGCAGGTATCGTCCCCTCTGCCTATTCCAATGCAGCCCTGCTTCCAGGCAGGATCGTAGCCTTTGCCTATTCCGCTGCAGCCTTTCTTCCAGGCGGGTATCGTCCCCTCTGCCTTTTCCACTGCAGCACTGCTACAGTGATTG
This sequence comes from Pelobates fuscus, assembly GCF_036172605.1. NCBI lineage: Eukaryota > Metazoa > Chordata > Amphibia > Anura > Pelobatidae > Pelobates > Pelobates fuscus. Next base: position 251,367,430 of record NC_086322.1, read on the forward strand.
CTACTGCCTTTACAAAGGCACTTGTGGCTCTCAGGCCTACCTCTATTTATCCCAGGGCTAGAGGGATCCTGCAGCCAGCAAACAGGTCCAAAGACTATGTCACTGGGTTCCCTTAAAATCCACACAGGATACATACAAAGCTGTATTTTTACAGCTTGCTGTGACAAACTTAACAAAATATAAATAAACAAAACATGTCAGAAAGCTTTAAGAGACTGCTTAAGAATTGTAGATTAGGGAAAAAACTTTTTTTGTAGTCAAGTGTTAATATTTGAATTGAATCCTAAAGGGTACTGAAAGCTTATTTAATTATTGGCAGAGAGTTAAGGTATGAAAGGAACATTTATATAGAAAATTAAGCCTGGCATTGGCGTTCATTAATGACTGTAGAGAGTCAATATGGTTTCAGGAGAAACCAATTAGGAGAGAATTATCTTAGTCATTGTGAGAAATCACAAGAGTGTGAACACGCTCCTTAGTAGCAAGTTGTGTAAGAAAGGGGCAGGTGTGCGCACTGTTTTTAAGGTGGAAATTCAAGGATTTGTTGACAGACTGGATAATGAGATGTGAATGTTGAGGCCAGAATAAAAAAATTAAAAAAAGCTAGCAAGATTGCAAGAATGGGCTCTTGGGCATACCAACAATTTGAAGAGCTAGTGACAAATAATTACAAATTTCTTTGTAAGTGCTATCAAGAAATCATGACTCACTTCAAAGTCCATGAGACTCACCAATAACCTATGAGAGACAAGCTGGTCTTGTACATACACACACACTACCAGTGAAAGTGGATTCAGAAGAACATGTACAATTTCCCAGGACCCCAGACAGAACACGTCCCCAACAAACATCCCCTTTTAATTCACCCTGTGTAGGTGTAGAGGAATGTTATCACTAACCTGTTATGGGCAAGAGAATTGCACCTACGTTTTCCTTTAACTCATGTAATTTTAGATAGTACCCACCTCTGGTCATAAACATAATTAAAGTCACCAACAACCAACTCTCAGGGTCCAAGGATTCTAAAGACCCTATTTGACCAAACCCTCTAGGCCCTAGTCATCTTAAGAAAAAATCCAGTAAGAAGAAGAATAAAGATGGGCCGAACGGCTCTTATCTACCGTCACATTCTATGTTTCTATAGATGTATATCTGCTGCAGGAACATACTTCAAACACTGTGGTTCTAAAACTGTGTTCTGTGTGGTTTCCTAAACAATGGAGGGCAATCCTCCAGTTTTTGACAGTAAATGTGTAGGATCAAAAATAATGTGTGCACAGAATACTAAAAGTGGAAGCAAAAGGTTGAACGTGTTAACTGATATTTTAGACTTTGCTTAAATATGCATGATTATTAAGAATTTTTTAATGCTTGTTTACTGCAAATTACAGCATAGGCAGGTGTCCTTTAGAGTCCTACTTTTCTTAACCGCTTAAGGACCAAACTTCTGGAATAAAAGGGAATCATGACAGAGAGAGAGAGAGAGAGAGAGAGAGAGAGTTACTGTAATAGAATACTACTAGAATACATCACAATACGAGTACATAGAACATAGTTATGTTCTAAACTTTCAAAAGAAAATATTAATTTAATTTCCTAAGGATCAGTGTCAGGATTCTAAATGCTTGCCATTCTGTTGCCATCCTTCTTACATTCACTGAAACTGTAATTTTGGCTGCAAATGTTAATTTAATTTTAGTCATAGTCTTTTGACTAAAATGCCATTTTAGTTTTAGTCGTATTTTAGTCATCTGAATTGTTTTGGTTTTAGTCTAGTTGTAGTCGATTTAGGTTGCTAAAATTTGACTAAAATTGATAGTCCACAAAATTAACACTGCTGTCAAGGCATGTCCTTAAGCATTCACTTGGTCTGGAGGCCCACTTTCATAACATTTTAGAAATATTAGGGATGTTGAAAATGTTTAGATATTATACGGTATTCCTTACCTCTTCTATATTTCACATATATGAAAATGGGCAAATACCCGGCTTATGGGCATTTGTAAGAACTTTGCCCTTTATTTAACAAGCTTCCAAATGATTCAATAGTGTTAGAATTTTTTATTCCAAATGATTTATCTACTTTAAGCCACTATTAAAGTCTACAGGAATTTCTGTAAATCATCTGAGAGAGTCCTTCGTCAACATGTTCCTCTCAAAATTTCTAAAGCATTGCAGAATTAAGTTACTAATTACAATAGCAATAATAACTTGGAAAGTTTATCAAAATCGCATTGAATCATTTGGAAAGCTTATTAAATCGAGACCTTTGATTGTGAATTACTGCAGTTATAAGCCACTCTAGAAACAGGTTCACTTTAAGAGATAACATCTCCATATGTCTTTAGAATGTACGTTTTTTTTTAAAAAAACAATATGGTGATGCTCTATAAATAGCAAGAGGAAGAGCAAAGTGGGGGATAAGATCGATAAGAATTCAGTAGAGTTGGAAGTTAAGAGAGCGAGGTCGACAGCCTCCAACTATGGCCTTGACTTAAATTTTTTTGAAGAAGCTTTTCAATAATTTTGGGTAAACGTTTAACATGATTTAATATTTTGGTAGTTATGTGTATTGATATATTTTTATGGGTTATATATTTTTTGATATTTTAATATTTACAAAATAAAAATAAATAATTAAATCAAAAAAAGTTTTCCAACAATATTAAATCATTTGAAATTTCTTTTTTTTTTTTTGTCAATCTTTGTTTTTATTGAGGCAAAAGTTGGATCATTACAGAAAGTAAGACAGGGGGTTAATGCATGAAAAGTACAGGTTATGCACAATTGGTTTATACAAAGATTGCATGTACTCCCGAGAGTAACGGCCTCTTTTTTTTTTTTTGTTAATTAAGAGTTTCAACAGTAGTGTTATATAGGTATACAAGCTTAGGCTGGCGAAACAACACATGAGTGATCATCAGTTTAGATCTCAATTATATAATATGTATTAGAAACAGGCTGGATCATATACTGCAGTATAATATCGACTTCAAGTGTATCAGTATGCTGCAAACAAGCTAGTTCTATTCGTCGGTCTGGCAATAACATGAGACAAACAGGCTTAAATGACAAAAGGGAGAGACATTAAGCAGAACAGTGCAAATAGGGCAGTGCTAAAACATTATAAGTCATCTGTGTCTAATGGCTAAGAGAAGCTGGAAAGATCATGTTAACAGGCTGGCTATCCTTGCATAACGCTAGACTATGAAAACATGCAAATGCAAGGTATGCTAGTAGTTGAGTGAGCAGTCTTGGGACTACAACGGTTACTTAGCAGTTAGCAGGTAGGACGGTGTACATATTAGGGATCACATAAATGCTTGAAGGTACGATCAGGTGAGTAAAAGTCCCGTAGTGTCCCTCAGGATGGGGTCTAGCAGGTTGAACTGGTGGCTGCTTACTGTCCCCCAGCATGAGCATGTAGAGTCGCGTTAGGAGGGTAACTTTGCCTCGACGTCGGTTGATTGCCTCACGGGGAGTCATGTGTAAAGTCCGTCAGGGCATAGTCTACTATAGCTGCGCTGCTGAGGCGGGGTGGCAGCAGATTAGGCCGCGGTGCGGCATTGAGAATTACCTGGAGTCATCCTATACCTGTAGTCGGCATTGGTAAGGCACATGGTGAACAGTCCCAAGCATTGGAGCGATTGGCACAGGGCGCGGGCCCCTTCCTGCCCCAGGCCCCTTCGGGGGGTGGCATCTGCTGACCACTGGCTCGATGGCTCTGTGAGGTCGAGGCAATCCCATTATGGGTGCAGTTGGTGCCGGATCTCTGTCGCCGCCAGCGGCGGGCATTCCTCCTGCAGGGTGGTCGATGCTGTGGAGGTATTTCCCTCCTGGCACCCGGGCTGGGTGGGCTGCGTGTGTGAGCGGTTTTCTTGTGGGTAGGTGCTGTGCCCGGTGAGGGACGCCTCTTCCCCGTGTCTCTCACCTCAAGCTTGCGGTCTGGCCTTGGTTGCGATCTCGCCTTTTTCTGCACGCTGCAGGGTCGGTTCGGCTTGTAAGCTGCCGGTTGAGGTATCTTGCTTGCCCTCTGGGTTTGAAGCCTCTGCTCCAGTTTACGCCAGAATCTTGCAAATGTTGCGTTTATACGTTGGTGAATATCGTAGAGCTCCCCTGTATCAGGTAAGCGGTTTGAGCTGCGCGGGTCGCTTGCCGCCGCCATTTTGGGTTCCCCATGCGGTAGGCTGTCTTGAAGTTGCAGAGTACAAGATTGCTCTAAATGCTTATGGAGCCTGTCGTTGGGTGTGGACCGAGATATCCCCCATCGGTCCAGGGGGGGGGGTAGGAGATGGCTCTTTCGAGGAATCTTTGTCCTGGTTGGTCAGGCTGGGGAGCGGCCGCCTCCCTGCTGCCCGATCTCCGGTAGGCCTCTGGGTGCTCTGCCCGGTCTCCGAGAGGTGATGGGTCAAAGTTTGGTACCGGACGGTACCCCCGAGTTTCCCCGACATGCTAGGTGCCGTTCAGTTGTGGTCGTGCCGATATTTGGGGGAATTATCCCCGAAAACTGTCGAGTGGAGCGGGAGCTGAGGCACAGCACGACCGCTCCGTCCGGATGCTAGGCTCCGCCCCCCATTTGAAATTTCTTATCCAACAATATTAAGTCAAGGCCCATGTTAGACAGGAGGCATACAACTTCAGGAATGAAAATTACCCAGGATGCTTACAGGCTTTCCTGAAGAGATGAGGTTCAGGAGCATCTTAAAGGATTGAAGACTAGGGGAAAGTCTGATGGGAGAGGCAGATTGATCCATGTCAGGGTACCTGCGGTCTCTACCTCCGAAAGAGGTAGAGATTTAGCTGTTCCTTCATCCAGACGGCCTGATGGCTCCCTTCCCCAAGGTCTATCCGGTCATGCAAGGCCGGCCGCGAGGGAGTGACTGCCTTTTACAGCATCTAGGCAGGAAGTTGTCATCAGGACACTCCTCCGGAACGACCTGTCACTCAATTGCTGCAGGACCAATCAGGACGCCTCGGAGGCGTGGTTACTGCTCTGAACAGGGTATTTAACAGAGCTTCGTTCATTAGCTCATTGCCCTGTCGTGGTTCTAGCTTGTTCTAGTCACTCAGTGCTTGTGTATTCTATTATCCCTTTTGGTTTTGACCCGGCTTGTTTACCTTACTCTGCTTATCTCTGTTACCCTTGATTCGGCTTGTCTCTCGCTTACCTGTCTTCTGTTACCCTCGACCTCGGCTTGTCTTTGACCATTCTATACTGTACTACTTACGTTAGTCCGGCCATTCTAAGGTCCGGTATAAGTATCTGGCTACTGTTTGTACTCTGCGTGTTGGATCCCTGTCCCGATCCTGACAATCCATAGGAACAATCCTTGAGAAATTCTGCAGGCCGGTATTAGCAGTTCATTTGCAAATGGAGGATAGGAAAAGATCAGTAGCTGTGTTATCAAAAGAATATTCTGAAGGAACATTGGGAGAGATAGGATTTTGTTCTTTTTATTTTGGATGGGAATACATTATGTTATATGTCTTACCTTCCTGGCCATCCTCTTTAACTCTGCTGCCTCCTATGTGAATTCATCCTTGGTGGGGATTATACCCCCTATGCTGCTGGATTGAGTAATTTGTGGTTGCTCCAAAACCTGTAAGTAGGTTTCCATGTTACTACGTTTTACAGATATACACAGTCTGCACTATATATGTACCACTTGTCTTTAGAAATCTGTTGCTGTGGACATTCGGAATTTAAACATTCCAGAGTGTTGTTTTTTTTCATTCTTGTATTTATATTTAATGCATTTATGGTGGCCGTTCTACTTCACTGTCTACCTGTGAGTGCTTCACCAAATGCATTTTATTTACTGGTGGGAGAGATAGGACAAGAACCAAGGACAGTGTCACAAAGCCCAAGAGTGTGAAGCAGGTCACACCTTCCTCATATACTGACTTCATTGGCCATACATCCGCATCTTAATGGAGTGAAATCAGTTTTCAGTCTTTTTCTATATTCTTCTAGCAAAGCATATTTGATACAAGAAACATATCAGCAACTAAAGTGCATGTGCTGTAGATGGAAAGTAGGAGAATGTTTAACCCCTTAAGGACACATGACATGTGTGACATGTCATGATTCCCTTTTATTCCAGAAGTTTGGTCCTTAAGGGGTTAAATGAGGGTTCTCATGCTCTCCACTGCCACTCATTTATTGGTCCCACTGATAATGTAGAATTAACACATTGATCAGCTGAGAGTGATGTTCCTCTAAACTTCTTGGTAACAATTCCACATGTAGAATTTAGCTTTTATTAATTTAAGATCATCAACAGATGAGATCTTCCTATCAAAAGATGAGATATGCAGGCAGTATTGTAATCAAGGATTATGCAATTCACGTAGCACTTACATGGCTTCTGTGAAACTATAGCTTCAAGTTGATTTGAAAACTCATGTCCTAAAATGTTGTCAGACCTTTTCAACAAGCAACTTAATATTTTGTATCTTTGTAACTGTAATTCATATACTACAGCCTAAAATCAGTTCTCTTGAGGGGTTCTCTGGTAATTTTGTTGCAATCACTTGTATGTGGGTTTGTGTATAATACACACACACACACACACACACACACATATATATATATATATATATATATATATATATATATATATATATATATATATATATTTAGTTTTTATATATAATATATTGAGTGTTATTTTCATAAGTTACCTCCAAAGTATATTTAACTCTCAATTGAATTTGTGTTCATTGATTCCATAGCAGAATTTCTTACCAGTTCTGCTTTTTGCAAACCGCCTGTTCTTATAAAACAAAGCCAAAAAATACCCAAAAAAACACACAATAAAAACAACCAACACTAACTGTGGCACTAAACCAAGGCAAGGCAATTTTTTTTTGTGGTCAGTTTGCAAAGCTAATGTAGAATCAGGGAGGGGTTGTTATTTTTAAGCAACCCACAATATAAACTGCCATAATTACCATGTCCGCTGTGGTTTTACCTCCTGGGCACACGCTAAACAAATAAATAATAACAATAAAAAATGACCTATACTCTGCTTTGGGTTTGGAAACAGTGCTTCTGTTTAGTTAAAGGTTTAAAAACAGATATATACTTGATCCTGAGGAAGGTCCCTGTGAGGACCGAAATGTCGATCATCATTTTTCATATGAAATAATAAGAATATCCGATTTATTCATAAGACCGAGAGTGCTGCCTATACTTTGAAACTTTCTTTGATTATATATATATATATATATATATTTTTTTATATATATAAATATCAATCATTAAAAAAGTAAAAAAATAGATAAATAGAATAAAAAAATAACCAAAATTATATGTATTTATATCAGATGCTTATCCTATCAACCTATGAAAATCTTTAATAAAGAATTGATTTATTTGCACACAATATGAAAAGTACTAGGGTGGCTTATATTAAAGGGGTTCTTAAGCATTATAACCACTACAGTGTTTTGTAGTGGTTACACTGCTATGAGTGGATTGGTTCTAGCTCAAACCATCTTTCAAGGACCACTCTAGGCACCCAGACCACTTCAGCTTAATGAAGTGGTCTGGGTGCCAGGTCCAGCTAGGGTTAACCCATTTTTTTTTTATAAACATAGCAGTTTCAGAGAAACTGCTATGTTTATAAATAGGTTAATCCAGCCCTCAAATCCTCTAGTGGCTGTCTCACTGACAGCCGCTAGAGGCGCTTGCGTGATTCTCACTGTGAAAATCACAGTGAGAGCACGCAAGCGTCCATAGCTCTTGCCCTGCGTGCGCATTCAGCCGAATGGGAGGAGAGGAGGAGGATCGGAGGAGAAGAGCTCCCCGCCCGGCGCTGGAGAAAGGTACGTTTTAACCCCTTTCCTTTCCCCAGAGCCCGGCGGGAGGGGGTCCCTATGGGGGGGGGGGGCACCCTCAGGGCACTATAGTGCCAGGAAAACGAGTTTTTTTTCCTGGCACTATAGTGGTCCTTTAAGCAGTTACACAAAAAATAGCACCTCTTGTCTTACTTCATTTACCTTCATTGGTGGAAATTACATTTCAGTATTGATACGTGCAAAGCCATACAACATTGCCCCCAATACTTCTTTCTTGTAACAATATCAGCACTCTGCTGATGAGCAGGGCCCACACTTCCAATTGGCCATTTGGACTAACAGACACGTATTTTGTAACCAGACAGGTTGGACACACAGGAACAGAGGGATTGAGGGCCCTGCTCAATGAGCCTACAGTTGTGCTCAAAAGTTTGCATACCCTGAAAGAATTGGTAATATATAAACTCACTGACTATTTATAGACAAACACTAATTGCAATTTAAAAGCCATAGGTGAAGGAAATTAACCTTTAATTGCCATTTTAATCTGTGTGTGTCACCTTGTGAAATTCAACATTTCACAATTTTTGCCAGGGTATGCAAACTTTTGCAGAGGGTGTGGGGTATAGTGACACAAAAGGTGAGGGTAGAGTAGAAACGTAGGTTGCTAGGGTAGTATTCATTGAGGGCTTAGTGTTTTGTTTTGATGACCGTTACAGGAGAGGAATCAGGGTGCAGGGAAGGAAAGCTGTTGACAGTTTAATTGATATGCTTGCCTGAATACGTTTTCAAAGATGTTTTGTAGGAGTGGAGTCTGGGAGAAAGTCTAATAGAGAGGAGAATGGCGTTCCATTAAAAAATGGTGCAGCCCTAGAGAAGTCTTTAAGGTGAATATTAGAGATTGGAGTACGGTTAGAATTAGGTCTTCGGCAGAGCGTAGGGGCCTAGACGGGACATATATATGTGTATTAGAGAGGATAGGTAGGTTGAAGCAGCATTGTGTAGAGATTTGCAAGCAAGGTATTGAGGGACAATACTCAATTTACCCATTGCAGCACTTAGAGGAAGTGATCTCAGTTCACTTCCTCTCAGCACTTAACAGAAAAATCCACACTGGAGTTGAGCGGGCCACCACAGCAGCTGTCACAGATCCTGCCCTTAATGTGTACCTGGCCATCCTGGTACCCACAAGTGGTCTGGGTGCTGTATCCCTATTACACTTAGTGCTGCAATCTACGTTGCAGCTCTAAGTCTGCCCTCAGTGGCTGTCTACCAGACATCCACTGGGGGCACTTCCAGAATCCAAACAGACTTTTGGTCTGTTATCTGGCACCGTACGTCCTCATCGACCTCCAGCGGCAGATTTTCCCTATAGGAAAACATTGAATAATGCTTTCCTATGGAGAGGTCTAATGCACGCATGGGGAGCGTAGGCAGAGCCTGAACCAGCGCCGAGGGACATCGGCGCTGGATTCGGGTAAGTGGCTGAAGGGGTTTTAACCCCTTCAGCCCCATGGGAAGGGGTCGTGAGGGAGGGGGGCACTGTAGGGACCTATATATGATCCCTTTAAAGATTGCCTACCCCTATTCTAATGGCTACTTCCAACAGAATAATGTGTCTCCCGTTATGAAAACGAGTTCTCCAATGTTTTCAACAGCCAACAGACCTAATGCTAATAGTGGTGTGTTGGAAATGAGATTTGCGGCATGCTTACCATGCACCAGAATTTCTAAGGAATGTTTAGAGAACCTTGATAAATCAAAGGCACACAAAATTCAGGCTGTTCTGGAAGTAAAAGCTTAAAGTGTTATTTTAATGAATACATAGATAAAGATGTGTGAACTCTACATATTTGCACAATGAATTAAACACATTGAACTCAATAATGTCTGAAATAGTGGCCTCCTTTGCACGCTATCTACAAGCCAGATAGAGGGGGAGCGATAATTTTTAATCTGCTATTTTTTTAAATCTGCAATCAGTTCAAGTAAATCTGCTATCAAGTGCTTGCAATCTGTTAAAAGATGGTCCTACAACATAGATTTCCACGAGTATAGATTACAAGTAGAGATGGTCCTAGTTCCGAGACAAAAGAGACAAAAGACGTGTACTTTGATTCTGGTGGATAAAGAACAGATTACTCTTTTCAAAACAAAAAGGGTTTATCAAGATGTTTGCACTGATTTTTTTAATCAAATCACACTGAAACATCCTGTTCACAAGATGAGAGATAGCCAAATGTTTATCAACTTGCGTGTCAATTTCAAAGTCTATGTTCAAACAGGAAGCACAAGTAAGAACAGAGGATGTGAATTATCATGATTGGGTATTTTTTCTTAGACATTGTGCAAAAAAAAACACACAAAAAAAACATGTAGTTGTATTTTTTTAATATAATTTCATGCACAATTTACAGATTGGGAACATGCTTGTGGCATACTGAATGTCATGGACTGATCCATCATTATAGAACAAGGAAATATACAACAGGGATCTTCATTGAACCAGATTACACATTTTTACATCACCCTGTGGGCACTAACCATCCCAATTAATGTTTAAAATGTTGCAATGATATTTATTTTTTAGACTTTAATAGTATAGTGCAAGCAATGTAATCACTACTGCATGCTGTAGTGGTTATGGTGCCAGCATGGCAAGGAGTGCTTTGGTATCCGTGCCTCCATTGTACGTAGTCAAACCATTTTAGAACAGTTTGACATACTACCTGCATCCCTTCTCCACTACAAATGACAGAGACGGAAGATGACTTTAGAACTAAGCTCCATCAGCCAATGAGCTATTCTCTGTTGTAGTTTTCTGTTTGTAGTTGAGGGAGTCGCTCCCTGTGGACCCCAAGTAAGAAGTCAAACTGTTCTGTTATGGTTATAGTGCTTGGAGTGTATATTATATACATATATGTATATATATACATATAATTAATACAATGTTGAACACAAATCTGCACACCTGTCAAGCCATAAGACTTGCTTTTCCCACAGGAATTACAAATTTGCACTGATGTTACTACAGCAAAGGAATCAAAGGGGGAACATATGCAAATTAGTCTAACAAGGAATCACAGACTGAAAAAAAAGTAAGCAATGTTCAGCTTTTCACATATCTGTATTACTGATTCTTCAAAAGGTGAAAAACTAATTTTGAAGCGATTTTTAATTTTGCCACAAACTGGGGAAGAACACACACTTCTTGCATGACAGCAACTGGCATCACAGCAACAGTCTGATTTCAATGCAGAGTGGTGTCTTTGTTTTTATAATCTACAAATTAATGTTTGTTTGTTTTTAAATGAATGACAACATGTAAATTTGGAATAAATAACATGAATTCATGGATCCGCTTGTGTTAAAAGTTGAGACTCATGGTAATGATGAGGAGAATAAAATATAGTACAAACAGTACAAACAAAAAATTAATAACACAACAAATAGTACTATTTAAAACTGTTTAAAGAAAAATACACACATATCAATGTTGATTTAGAATCAACTAGGTTAATTTCACACCTGTCACGTAAGGTGTGACACCATTAAAGGAGTTACACAGGTACTTCAGATTACTGCTTGACACATCGGTTTGCAATAAAGTATATACATTTGTTTTTGATACTTGGCAATCTACCAATTGCTCATCTTTGCAATATAGTTTTTGTGAATTGTGTCTGTGTGTTTAAATGTGTTTTTTTTTTGTATTATGTATGTGAATGCAGGGCTGTATTTGTATGTAGTATTTTTGTTTGAATGCAGATGTGTGTTTGTATGTATTGCTGGAGTTTGGATGTAGTGTGGCCATTTGAATTCGGGGATATGTATATGTAATATTGGTGTTTGATTGCAGAGGTGGATTTACTTGTAGTGTTGGCATTTAAATGCAGGGTTGTATTCACATATACACAAACACTGCCACACACAGATGGTTAAGGTTATTTCCCACAGGAGAAGCCCATTTCAATTATGCAATTTCTTACCAAGATAGTTAACTTCACAGATACTACTTTATTTGCTATATGCAGAAATAACTAAAAAAAAAACAAAACAAAAAAAACGGGCCCAAGTAATCAAAGCAACTAGTAGAAAAAACTGCAATAAAAATTGAGCTTATCCACTAAACTGAGCCCAGGAGAGGATCTGACCTTATATTACTGTGAGCACAGCCAGATGGCAGTCCGTAGGGAGTGGCTGGGTAACCTGTGCAAAGCGTGGGTCATGACGCGGACTTCAGAGAAGATATTGTGTAGCAGGCTCCTGGAGAAGTGGAGTTTGCAATATCAAGGAATGCGTTAAACAGAGAGGTCCTAATTCCTATCTGGATTAAACACAATTAATCAGTCGATGGAGGAGCAAGTTGATAGTCCATTGGCAGACTGGTTTGGCAACAGGCTGCAGCAGCACTGAGGATCATAAGGTCAGTTCTCAGCTTTGCTAGGGAAAAGAGAGCGAACACAGAGGCATATATCATACTCAAATAATAGAGACCAGAGCAAACCACACGTTTAGTTGAAATAGCCCAGTAATAAAGGAATCACTGTTAAAGGGACATGACACAGATACACACTGACACACTAATACACAAACGCAGACACAAGTCATCCTTCTGGGCTGGTGTAGGCAATTTTCTTCCTCTATGTCTCCTCCTCTCTCTTTTGTCTTTCCATACGACTCTCTGTATGGTAGGAGGAAGTGCATTAACTCACTTCCTCACAAATCTGCGGTCATTGAAGAACTGTTGATTTAAAAGGGACCCTGTGCACAATTCAAGGGCTGCAAGATCCGACCAGGCTCCGTTCTCCAGTCTGTAGATATAATTTATGGGTTCAGAGTGTGCACTGACAATTCATAGCCAATGAATTCTCTTAAGCCTTCGACAAAGTTAATAATACTAAAATGAGCACAAAACATTTACTTATATACAGGTGATACTCGAAAAATTTGAATATTGTGCAAAAGTTCATTTATTTCAGTAATGCAACGCAAAAGGGGAAACTAATATATGAGATAGACACATTACATGCAAAGCAAGATAGTTCAAGCCATGATTTGTCATAAGTGCGATGATTATGGCTTACAGCTCATGAAAACCCCAAATCCACAATCTCAGTAAATTAGAAAATTACATGCAATCAATAAAACAAGGAGTGTACATAGAACAATATCAGACCTCTGAAAAGTATACGCATGCATATGGACTCAGTACTTGGTTTGGGCCCCTTTTGCAGCAATTACTGCCTCAATGCGGTGTGGCATGGAAGCTATCAGCCTGTGGCACTGCTGAGGTGTTATGGAAGACCAGAATGCTTCAATAGCGGCCTTTAGCTCTTCTGCATTGTTCGTTCTCATGTCTCTCATCTTTCTCTTGGCAATGCCCCATAGATTCAGGTCAGGCGAGTTTGCTGGCCAATCAAGCACAGTAATGCTACGGTCATTGAACCAAGCTTTGGTGCTTTTGGCAGTGTGGGCAGGTGCCAAGTCCTGCTGGAAAATGAAGTCAGCATCCCCATAAAGCTCGTCTGCGGAAGGAAGCATGAAGTGCTCCAAAATCTCCTGGTAGACGGCTACGTTGACCCTGGACTTAATGAAGCACAGTGGACCAACACCTGCAGATGACATGGCTCCCCAAATCAACACAGACTGTGGAAACTTCACACTGGACTTCAAGCATCTTGCAGTGTGTGCCTCTCCATTCTTCCTCCAGACTCTGGGTCCTTGGTTTCCAAATGAGATGCAAAAGTTGCTCTCATCAGAAAAGAGGACTTTGGACCACTGAGCAACAGACCAGGTCTGTTTTTCTTTAGCCCAGTTAAGACGCCTCTGACGTTGTTTGTTGTTCAGGAGCAGCTTGACAAGAGGAATACGACATCTGAAGCCCATGTCCAGGATCCATCTGTGTGTGGTGGCTCTTGATGCACTGGCTCCAGCCTCAGTCCACTCCTTGTGAAAGTCCCCAACACTTTTGAATGGCCTATTCCTGACAATCTTCTCCAGGCTGCGGTCATCCCTGCTGCTTGTGAACCTTTTTCTTCCACAGGTTTCCCTTCCACGTAACTTTCTATTAATGTGCTTTGATACAGCACTTTGGGAACATCCAACTTCCTTCGCAATTACATTTTGAGGCTTTCTCTCCTTATGGAGGGTGTCAATGATGGTTTTCTGCACAACTTTTAGGTCAGCAGTCGTCCCCATGATTGTGATTCCTACTGAACCAGACTGAGAGACCATTTTTAAGTCTCACAAACCCTTTGCAGGTGTTATGGCTTACTTAGCTGATTAGAGTGGGACACTGTGAGCCTAGAATATTGCACCTTGTCGATTGTGGATTTGGGTTTTCATGAGCTGTAAACCATAATCATCGCACTTATGACAAATCACGGCTTGAACTATCTTGCTTTGCATGTAATGCATCTATCTCATATATTAGTTTCCCCTTTTACGGTGAATTACTGAAATAAATGAACTTTTGCACGATATTCTAATTTTTCGAGTATCACCTGTACATGAAAATAAGTTGTATTATGTGTCCCAGGGCTACCAAGGTAAGTGTTAAGCCATTTGAAAACAGTTTGGCTTTTTACAGTGAGATGGCAGCTGTAAGCTCCTAGAGCCATAATCTCTACAGCGGTCTCAGTGGTTACAGTGCTTAGAGTGTCCCATTACATGAAAAATTGATTAATCAAATTAAAAAATAGAAAAAGAAAAAAGCGATAAGATTGGTTGGTTATTACATATATTTATATCTTTTTTTGCAGACTTCGGATTACCATGATGACCCCACTACTGATTACTATGCTGCATCTGAATATTTCCACGAAGTGGCTGTAATTTGTAACAGAAAGGAAATATATGAATTCAGTCGAATTTTTCAACCATGTTTGTGTACACTCGTTTTTCTGGTTGGCATAGCTGGAAACAGTTTGGTTCTTTCTACTTACAGCTTCTCCAGAAAAATTAAATCGATGACAGATGTCTACTTGATCAACTTAGCCATAGCCGACCTCCTTCTTCTCCTGACTCTACCTTTTATAGCTGTAAATGCAGTCCAAGGATGGGTGTTTGGTAATATAATGTGCAAAATTGTTGAAGGAATGTATTCAATCAATTTCTTCAGTGGCTTTCTCTTTCTAACATCCATCAGTGTGGACAGATACATTGAAATAGTTCAAGCAGTTGAAGCCCATAGAATGCGTCAAAAGTCCATCTTTTACAGCAAATTGGTCTCCACAGGGGTCTGGGTGTTATCTGTTTTGCTTACATCCCCACAGTTTATTTACAGTAAATCTCAACTGGTGGAAGAAGTGAACATTTGCAGTATGGTTTTTCCAGAAGATGTCACTGCCATGGTGAAAGGGATCAGCAACTTCTCCCAGATCAGCTTTGGTTTTATTATTCCTTTCTTTGTCATGGTCTTTTGTTATTCCTTTATTGCCAAGACCTTGATGTCTGCCAGAAGCTTTGAGAAGCACAAAGCTCTTAAAGTTATCATCTCCCTTGTGGTTGTGTTCGTTCTCTTCCAGCTCCCGTACACCCTGGTTATGTTTCTTGAAACCACAGACCTGCTGAAGAAAGCTCAGATGTCTTGCACAACAAGAATGCATAAAGATGTTGCCTTTATCGTCACCAGAAACCTGGCATTCATCAGGTGTTGCTTAAATCCCATCCTATATGCATTTATTGGGGTAAAGTTCAGAAAGGACATTTTACATTTGCTAAAGAATGTAGGGTGCATCTCAAGGGCCAGATATGCCAAGTACTGTGGAACAAGCAAATCATGTCCAAGCTCCATGGCAGGAGAAACAAGCAGCTTTATTCTATAATTATAGCACCATTTCCTTCAACCACAAATCTAACAGAACACTCCAAGAACCATAACCACTATAGCACACTGTGGTGGCTGTGGTGGCTATGGTGCAAAGAGTGCCCTAGCACACCCTACTAAATGCAGTCCGACAACTTATCAGGGTTGGCTGTGCGCCAGCCACCTCATCCATGAGTGTTGGAAGCTTCATTGGCTGAGAGCGATCAGCTGAAAAAGTCCTCAAAAAGCAATTTAAAAGCCAATTCCATAAGTGTGTTCAGTTATATAAAATCAGAATATATTCCTGATGGGTTTACCAACCTCTGTTATCATACATTTAAAACTATACTGGCACCCCATATGACAACCCTATTTAACCAATGCTTTCAAACAGGCACCATGCCCCCGGAGATGCTTAAGGCCCATATTTCTACACTACCAAAACCAAGGAACCCCCCCCCCCCCCCCACTGCCCAAATTTTAGACCTATCTCTTTATTTAATTGTGATACCAAGATTTATTTAAACTCATCGCGAAGCGGTTAGCTAACATACTGCCGCGCATAGTACACAATAATCAATCTGGCTTTGTAAAAGGCTGGCAGGGATCCGACAACACTAGGAAAATCTTAAACATAACAAGTTAGAATGACTCTCTACCTGTTAGGGTAGAAAACTCTACAGGTGAGTGTCCAGCTGGAGATAGTTACTAAAGCTCATATAGTTGGTAATTATTTACAATTTTACAAGAAAAAATGTGTAACGAGACCCATATGAAACCAATGTTTGGTGGTCAAAAGGAATAATCAAAAGCCAAATGGCTCATCCTCTCTTTACTCAAAATTGAAGTGCTTCCTATTACTAAGATTGCAGACTTGGTCTATATCTGGAATAGGAACGTGGTATACTTTCATGAGTAAAAGAGTCTAGAACTTAAAAATCCAAAGTGAATTCCCTATAGGTCGCTATAAGGGAATAAACTGAGGTATGAAAAATACAGTTCAGTGGTCTGTAGTGAACTCTTAATGCATAGTAGAGGAACAAGATAATTGCAATGTAAAGTTACTAAATTGTTGCAATGTCTTTTAGAGAGAGAGCTGTAGTTTTGCCTGTATGAGAACGTAATTGAAAATCTCAGAGAGTCTAGAATACTTATTTCTGAACTAGACCCTATTCTCATGCAGTAGCAAGTGGATTATTAGGACAATCAATCCTCTACTAAAAAGTATAGTGTCTAGACTTACAGGAGGAAAAAAAAGGGGAAGAAGTAAATTAAATTAAGTGCTCAAAGTGCAGAACCATGCTTAGAGTGCTGGTTACCTGCACTTGTGATAAATAGTGCCCTGTGAAACAAGAGGAAGAAGCCCGACATGCTCCAATAGTGGCACCGGAGAAGATCTCACCATGGCTGTCATTGAACGGCTCCATGGGCATCTCCCGAATTCGAGATCTATATTCGAATTCGACAATACTACCCTTCCCAGAACTACAAAAACAGTTCCACCTACCTAACTCATTCATCTTTACGTACTTACAATTAAAGAGCATCATTCTCACTAAGGTGTCTATACCACCGAACCTATTGACCACGCGAAGCGATCCTCTCACGTCATTAATCGAGAGGTGCCACTCTGCCCCTACTAAACCTAAAGCCTTGTCCCTTTGCTACATAATACTTTCAGATAAGGCTTCACCCCTCTCATTCACATATGTAGCACAATGGGAAAAAGAGAATATGCCCAGACTCTCAGACGAGCAGTGGCTCAGATCCCTCTCTGCGCTCCGAGGCATCACATCCTGCTGCTCCCATATAGAAGCCCACAAGAAGGTGGTATATAGGTGGTACCTCACCCACACCGACTGAATAAAATATACCCCAATGTATACCCGCAGTGCTGGAGATGTGGGGCTTCGGAGGCAGGGCCATCTTTATTTTGATTGGACCCTGGGCAAGCATTTACTTGGGCCCCCTTTACTACATATAGATACACACCAATACACTACCTGACACATGCAGATACACACTGACCGCATATAGATACACACAGACACTGACACACACATAGACACACAGATACAAACACTGACATACATGCAGATACAAAGGTACACACACTGACTACATATAGATACACCGACACACACACTGACACACATACAGACACACAGATACCCAACCTGACACACATGCAGATATACAGATACAAGCACTGACACATACAGATACACACACAAACACAAATGGACAACATACAGATACACATTCTGACAGACGTACTGACACAGACAGCCATACTGAAACACACAGACAGATGGACATACTGAAACACATACACTGACAGACATAATGACAAACACAGACATACAGACCCACACGGACACTGACAGACTCACACATAGACATTCTGTCACACATACACACAGACAGACATACTGAAACACACATACACATAAACACTGACATACATACACATACAGACATTTTGACACTCACAGACAGCCAGACTGAAACACACATACACACATACATACTGAACCACACAGACACTGACAGACTCACACACACACAGACATACTGACACACTGACAGACATACTGGCACACTAACAGACATACACACATACATATATACTGACACACACACACACACACACACTCAGACACTCATGCAAAATTTGATAACCACCCTCCAGTTTCTTACCTTTTCCTGGAGAGTGGCTTCCCTGGTGTCCAGTTAAGCTCTCCCGGCCTGGCCCCCTCCTGAAGAGATCCTTCCTCCTGCGCAGCTCCTGTTTCTGTGGGAGGAAGTGACGCGTGGCTGTCACTTCCTCCCAGTGCTGCCGAAAAGCAAGGGCCTGGTCGCGCCGGGTGGCCCTAAGTGCATGAGCCACCCAATGGGCCCCCATAGTTTGCGGGCAGAGGGCAAACGGAGCAGCTGTCTTGGGCCCCCAAGCAGGGACAGGGCCCGGGGCAGCTGCCCCGTTTGCCCCGCCCTAAAGACGGCCCTGTTCGGAGGGCCCCTATGACCCACATATGGTGGGATTGCAGGGACATCAGACCTCTATGGTCGTACGCACAAACATCACTAAATAAATTGGTACCCGCTACCCACCTCATCACACCTATGGTAGGACTCCTGTTATTGTTCCCAGATACATGGAAGATGGAAACCAAAAAGATTAGCAGCCAGGAACCTCTTGGCACTACATTGGAAAGATGCATACTGTCCATCCAACAAGGAATTGATAGAAAAAGTACATCAAGACTACAGATTCGAAGTGCTATCCTCTGATTCCTATATGAAAACAAAGAAGCTAGAAGAACTTTGGAAACTTTGACTTGCCCTCTATGAACACCAGCACACCTAGAGAATTCCCATAAGCACGAGAGACACTCTCCACGAAGAAGACAAGATACAGGATACCCTACACACAGAATAGACCGTACTCACCTAGGATAAGGGGAACCGTTTACCAGGCATGAGCCCACCCCGGATAACTGGACGACCACGTATACCTTTTTTCAGATATTACCCCTCCCATCACTAAACACCATACACTCCACTCCTACCCCTACCGTTAATTGGGCTTCCCGATCAGAGTAGATCGATTGCACGACAGGCTAACTGACGTTGACTACACACATTACCACCTGGACCCAGCAATAATGTATCAACAGTCCACCCCAATAGTCACTAGCTCCCGTGCCACTACAAGGATTTTCGGGGGGCATAGGCACATATGACTTACTCCACCTCACTGGGACAAGAGTGTTAATTATCTGTGTTGCAATAACTATATGAGACGGATTAATTGAATGTGTTAGCTATTTTGACCCTATTCTTTCGCCTTTAACTGAACTCGCTATACTGGAATCCAGGGTCACATCTTGCTGGAACGCAATGTCTTGTAGCCTGAACAGTATATGTATGTCATGTATCCTCCCCCCCCCCCCTTTTATTTTCTGTACCCCTAAGTTACCCTTCACTGAAAAATAAAAATCTTAAATCTTAAAAAATAAAAATAAAGAAGAATATCTTACCGGTCTGGTGTAATTTTATTCTCCACCTGGAATGAACCTATAGTGATTGGTTTCACATCACATTATCAATATGTTTTGTGCATGCATGGACAGATTTTCCATTAGAACTAATACAGCCCTTAAGTATTACTTTTATATTGAAATCTCAATACAATCACACATTTGTTCGTACAATCCCCAGCACTAACAATTAAAAAAGGGGATGGGAATTCATTACAAAAAAAAGGGAATTGGGGCACACCCAAAACATATATTTCTCTGTAGTGGTGCTGCAAAATACAGAGTAAAAAATAGCGCACACACAAAAAAATTTTTTACAGTTTTACAAGGCTACTTAAAATCACTTAATTTAGTAAACACATATTGGGATACAGTTACACCATATGGACATATTGTGTTACATTACAGTACCCCAATATCGGTGGATCTCACATTAATTTTACAATGGGAGATAAATGTGTTAACTGCAACACTCACTGCTTAAACTGCTTCCAGAGACTCTTCTCAAATTCATGCTCTTCTGTACTCAATTCCAACCATAGTAGAAGAGCGGAGTGCTTAACCAAAAATAAATGTGATCTACAAGGACAGGCAGTAAATACCAGAACAACTACATTAAGCTGTAGTTGTTATGGTGACTATATTGTAGGCAAGTGCATGGGGAAAATTTTTGGGTAGGTTCGGCATTCCGAAATTCGGGACTTCCGCAATTCGGGAATTCGGCACTTCGACACTTCGGAACTTTGGAATTTCGAAACTTCGTGACTTCGGCACTTCTCTTGCAGCCGCTTAGTAGATAACTCCCTAATTCCCATGGTATTAGGGAGTTATCTACCAAAAGGCTGAAATACCTAAATTGGTCTTTCAGCCAAATTTACTAATACTAAGTAAAAATTACTTAGTATTAGTAAATTTTGCCCAGCATGTCTATTAAACAGTGAGCAGCCTGTGGCTGCTCACTGTTAAAAAAAAACCCAAAAAGGGTCCCCCCTCCCGACTAAAGGGGGGACCTATTGCCCCCACCGGCCCCCACCCCTGAGCGGCAGGTGGGAGCCCTAAAGTAAAATGATGGGGGGGACCTATTGTCCTCCCCCCTGGCCCCCACCCCGAGCGGTGGGTGGGGGCCCTAAATTATAATAAGGTGGGGACCTATTGCCCCCAGGGGCCCCCACCCCTGAGCAGGATGTGGGGGCCCTAAAGTAAAATGATGGGGGGGACCTATTGTCCTCCCCCCTGGCCCCCACCCCGAGCGGTGGGTGGGGGCCCTAAATTATAATAAGGTGGGGACCTAATGTCCTCCCCCCTGGCCCCCACCCCTGAGCGGTGGGTGGGGGCCCTAAATTAGAATAAGGGGGGGACCTAATGTCCTCCCCCTTGCCCCCACCCCTGAGCGGTGGGTGGGGCCCTAAATTAGAATAAGGGGAGGGAATCCTTTATCCTCCCCCCTGGCCCCCACCCCTGAGCGGTGGGTGGGGGCCCTAAATTAGAATAAGGGGGGGGACCTAATGTCCTCCCCCTTGCCCCCACCCCTGAGCGGTGGGTGGGGCCCTAAATTAGAATAAGGGGAGGGAATCCTTTGTCCTCCCCCCTGGCCCCCATCCCTGAAGGGTGAGTGGGGGCCCTAAATTAGAATAGGGGGGGACCTAATTTTCACACGCTGTGTAATTTGACTCATAACACTCTGGTTACTTAATCCACCAATCAGAGTGTTATGAGTCAAGTTACACAGGGTGGGAAAATTCCAAAGAACTTTCCCACGCTGTGTAAAATGACACAGAGCACTCTGATTGGCTGGAGTTCTGTGACAGGTAAATGTAGAGACTTACCTGTCAGTCTCTTCATTTACCTGTCAGAGCACTCTGATTGGATGGCTTAAACCCACCAATCAGAGTGCTCTGAGCCTAATTCCTGGGCGGGGCAAGGCTTGGGCCCTCCATGGGTGAAGAAGGATTTTTTTTTTTTGCGGACGTTTTTTATTTTTTTTTTCAAAGTGCGTCGGTTATTATGGGTTTTTATTTGGCCTTTTTTGGGCCTGAAAAAAGAAGATTTTAGAAGAAAGAAAACATAAAATGGTAAGTTTTTTTGTATTGTTTTTTACAGGTACTTAGTTAATGGCCCCCCCCTCATTATTTTTAGGGTGAGGGGGGTAGGTAGGGGTTAGTTTTTTGGGAGAGAGGGGTGACTAGGGTTTTGGGGACCCCTAGTCATCTGGGGAGGGGGGGTTAATATTTTATTTAGGGCCCCCATCCGCCGCTCAGGGGTGGGGGCCAGGGGGGAGGACATTAGGTCCCCCCCTTATTAGTATTTAGGGCCCCCACCCACCGCTCATTGCTTGGTTACTTTGAATTACTCATGTACTAATACCAGCGCCTCTGCGTAGGCAATTACCTGCTTAAACACAAATACAAATGCAATGGAATTTATGTTATGAAAACAATAAACATATTCAAAACAAAAACGAAACAAGTGTTTAAGGAAACACAGTTGATCTGGATCCCTAGCTATACATTTAATATATAAATTTAAATAAAATAAATTGGGGTTAGAATTATTTCTATTGGAAATACATAAACCCTGTATTAACTTGAATGTCCACTAGATGGAGCAATAAGGTAACAGTAATTCAAATATGCCACAGGACGAGTTTTGGTTTATTTATTATCTTGATTCTGCAAATTTCCTAGAACACGGTATACTGACCCCTGAACCTAATCGTGGATATGACACAACATACCTCCCGGATCTGGCAAGACAATCATGATATGAACACACCAGTTTTTTCAAAAGAATACATGTTTTTCAAATAGCAGTGATTTTTTTTTTTACCATCGAGGTTATTATTATTATTATTATTATTACTGGTATTTATATAGCACCAGCATATTATCAATGGTTGAGATTTAACAATAAATGAGACAATTACAAAAAACTTACAGGAACAATAAGTTGAAGAGGGCCCTGCTCAAACGAGCTTACAGTGTATAGGAGGTGGGACGTAAAACCCAACAGGACAGGGGGTAGCAATCAAACAAGGTCGAGTGAAGCAGAGCTGGAGGAGAGAATAGAGTGCTGCCCTTTAGGAGAGAGCAAGGGGCAGGTATGTGAGGTAGAGGTTACTCTGGGAAGTCATAAGCTTTCCCAAAAAGATGGGTTTTGAGGCACTTTTTAAATTATTGAAGACTAGGAGAGAGCTTGATGGTCGTAGGCAGGCTATTCCAAAGGAAAGGAGCCACCCGTGAGAAGTCCTGCAAGCGTGAGTTGGCTGTACGGGTGCGAGCAGCAGACAGGAGAAGGTCATGGGCAGAGCGGAGAGACCGAGAAGGGGCATACCTGCCAATCAATGAAGAAATATACGAGGGGCTAGAATTGGTCAGTGCTTTATAGGTGTGGAATAGTACCTTGCATTGACTCCTATAGGATATACAGGAGAGGAAAATCAGTCTAACTGCAGCATTCATTACAGACTGTAGCGGGGCAATATGACGTGGGAAGACCAATTAGGAGAGAGTTATAAAAATCCATGCAAGAGATTACTAGAGCATGGACAACATCCTTAGTAGCATCTTGTGTAAGAAGGGGCGGATGCGGGCTAAGTTTTTAAGGTGGAATCTACAGGATTTGGTAACCAAATGTGAGACCAGAATCAAGTATAACGCCAAGACAGCGGGCTTCCAAGGTTGTATAATATCCTAGAATGCTATGTCAAAACACCCATAACATCTCAAATATATATTTTGAATCATCATCTTATTACATATCTGCTGGTCAGAGCAGTGGTAATGTCATCGCCTTAGAGCTGGTGAACCTAGCTTTGAATTCCAGACCACCTTACCGGTAAGTGTCCTTGGGCAAGACACCTAATTATACATATCCACCTACCTCAAGATTGTAAGCTTCTTAGAAAAAAGTATTTTTACCGCTAATATTTTGTAATTGTGAAGCACTGTGGAATATGTTGGCGCTATATAAATGTCAATAATAAATTGCCAAAAGGACATATTTTCTAGGGATCTTTTTGAAAGTATGGCCAGAACTATTCCTGGAATTTTATGACTAATCATGTAATCGCTATATATGTAATGAGTTAAATTATTATATAACAATGATAATTAAAGCTGAATCATTAACAAAATTAAAGCAATGGAAAGCACACTTGGCATGCCTAAACCGACTTAGTGTCACTTTAAAAAAATATAAAGCTTCAACTATATAATGTGCAAGCCACATAGCTTAGAAATGTATTTTATTTTATTTGTCTTACCTGGGCACACACACTGAAACATAAACAATGACAAACACACAGATATACGTACACATTGACACACGGATACATATACAATGACACCCACAAAGATAGATATACACCTACACACACAGATATAAACACTCTGACACACATAGATACACATACACCTACACACACATTGACACACACATACAGACAGAGACAGTACAGGAAGGTGGCTTCTTTGGGGTCTAGTGGGAGCTAGCCCTGCTTGGCTCTGTACGTGCCAGAAAGAAGTGACATGTAATCACATCCTCCCAGTCCAAGCGCGACTGCCCTTGAGGGCAAACAGAGCCAATCTGTTTCAGCCTGTTGAGGGACACTTGTTTGTGTACTGCTTAATGTAATCTGATTTGTGCAGATATATCTATCTCCCCTATTGGGCTGCATAACTTTAGAGATCCTAATTAGGACACGGTACTCAACCGGGCCCCTGAACAGAGTATGGCCTTTAATTCCCCCGATAGTGGCCCTGATGTCCACTATGATCTCTTTAACCATTACACGATGGCATGTTAAAGTTTAATTTGCTTTTTGATAGGGATTCTAAAATTTGACAGAATCCTAAGAAAATAGGACACAGAGGCATTTAGTGAAGCCAGACAAATATATTTTTCAGTTATTTGACCTATCACTGTGTTGTAGGAAATCTGTATGTAATACATGAGTTCACTGGTCAGCAAATACAGATCCTTGTCTGCGGTGGCCTTCGTTCCTCTCATTTCTCACTCCAGGAATCTGATCTTTGCACCAGCTTAGATTGATCAAAAACTGCAGCCAAGACCAGAGCATGTGCTGACATGTCCTCTCTAATGACAAGACATAATACTATTGGCATTGGACTAGATAAAGACTCCAGCATTCTTTAATTGAGACATTGCAGTCAACAGTTTTAGGAGTGCTTGCCAAAGGGTGTACAACACAAACTAACAACTGTGGTTTTTCATTGGAATTATTTGGAATATACAGAACTTGTATTGTAACTACAGCATGAAAGTATTGGCAATACATTATATTCAGATTACGTTTTCATCTATAAACAATGCAAAGGCGCTTGCCCAATTCTCACAAACATAATGATAATAGACGTGACATCCCTTAAAGCGGAAATGTCAGTTTACACCAGGCGTGCCCAAAAAGGTAGATCCCCAGATGCTTTAAAACTACAGCTTTTATGATGCGTTGTCATTCTAAATGCATTCTAAATGCATACAATGCATGGTGAGAGGATCTACCTTTTGGGCACCCCTTGTTTTCACCATTGAATAAGATGCTGAAAATCACCTAGAACTCGTGCTAGCTATTTTTCATGAGATACTCCATTTCCTTTGAAATGTATCCTAAATATGTAGCATGTTAATATGTTGCACTATTGTCCAGTTCATAAAAGGCAAATCCAGGGCAAACACTGCAAATGAGCGGAGAAATATAATAGTTTTTTTGTTGTTTTTTTTTCATCTCTTATACCTACTTCTATAGGATTTCTCTTTGGTAAGTGTCAGGGGCAAAGGACAGAGCTTATAACAATGATTGACTGGGAGCTAAGGCAGAAACACCCATATGCAAGATAAAGAGGTGCAGATTTTCACATTTATCTTTGTGTTACTTCTTACAAATACAAACTTGTAAGATATTGGGATAAAACTTAAAAAAAATAAATACTAATCTGCAAAGAAGCAGCTCCCCTTTCAACCTTTTACTAACAAAATTGAGTACTAATTTATTTTATTTTCATGTATTTTGCAGTATGAAATTGAGTCCATGAAGCTACACTAACCCTAATGTATACTCTAGTAATGATTGTAACACTGGTACCTGATATAATGAGTGTTACATAGTTGCCAAAACTTGAATTTAAAAAAAAAACTACCAGTGGCTCTTTGGGGACATTTATTTAAGGTTTGCCAATAATTTTAAGTCTTATTTTCAGCAAATGTATTTTCACACATGCAAATGTATAAGCTTTTAAAAAAAAAATAAAAATTGTTGCTTCTTTTGCACCCTAACAGTAATTATTGAACATGCAATTATTTTGTCAGATTATTCTAATAAAGGGGTGTATTGGAATGGCACAGGTATGTGAATGTAAGGGAGTATTTGTGTGTAGTGTTCACATTTAACTGCAGGGGTGTATTTGTGTGTAACATTGTTATTTTTATGTACAGGTGTATTTGTGTGTAGTTTGGCATACATTGGTGTGTTTGTGTGTAGGGTATGTGTGTTTGTAAGTAGACATGATGCTGTGTGGTTACCAAAGCAACCACAGCATATGTGGTTGCTATGGGTAGAGAGCTGTGGGATGTCTGTGGGATGTCCATAGAGACTATGACACAAAATTGACTGACAGGTCAGAGCAAGACCTATTTTTAAATAGGTTTTTACCCAATCTATACGTTTGCTATGTGTGCAATGTATAAGTGAAATGTAATGCTCTTCCCAGGCATGTACCCTTTAAAATATGCACAAGTATAGATGTATACATTTATAATAATCTCAGGAAATCACATATATTAAAGGACCACTATAGGCACCCAGACCACTTCAGCTTAATGAAGTGGTCTGGGTGCCAGGTCCATCTAGGATTAACCCTTTCTGCTGTAAACATAGCAGTTTCAGAAAAACTGTTATGTTTACTTTAGGGTTAATCCAGCCTCTAGTGGCTGTCTCATTGACAGCCGCTAGAGGCGCTTCCGTGCTTCTCACTGTGATTTTCACAGTGAGAAGACGCCAGCGTCCATAGGAAAGCATTGAGAATGCTTTCCTATGAGACTGGCTGAATGCGCGCGCGGCTCTTGCCGCACATGCGCATTCAACCGATGACGGGGAAAGGAGGAGGAGAGTCTCCAGCACCGAGGGAGCCCAGCACTGGAGAAAGGTAAGTGTTTAACCCCTTCCTCTCCATCCAGCCCGGCGGGAGTGGGACCCTGAGGGTGGGGGCACCCTCAGGGCACTATAGTGGTCCTTTAAGTAAAATTGGTTAACTTTATATATACCTCAAATTAACAATTTAAAGGAATGGATGCACCCCTTGGCTCACACACACACTGATGCACACTGACATTCACACCTACTGAAACATACATTTATACACACACATACACACACACACTGACCCATACAGACAACAAATTGAGCCATACACATTCATTGACATACACAATTGACCAATATGTACAAACATATATAAACACACACAGAATCAATGACCGATTTAGGCCCATGCTGATCCAAATCTGATCCATGCACACAAACACTCACTAAAACACACACTGACCCATGTGGATATAAACACTCACCCATATACCCAGGACATACTTGAAAACTAGGACATACTTGAAAATGAGAGAAATCTCAATGTATCTTTCCTGGTAAAATATTTTATAAATAAATATACACACTAACTGACAAACACTGACCCATACACACACATATCGACCCATATGGACACACACACTTACTCTGACACATACAGACTGACCCATATAGATACACACAGGGTAACAGCTCAATTTAGTTGTCCGGTATGTAGGACATGTCCCAGGACCAATTTTTGCAGGGACAAGAGCCCAACTGTTCCAGTAAAAATGCGACAGTTGGCAAGCATGAATGTTTGATGAAAATGAAAGCTCACCCCCGGCTTTTAAACATTAAAGGAAGTTTCAATCAATGTGACGAAGTGCCTTTCGCCACTTGTGCCTGGAGAGGACTAATTGCCAGGCTCTTGCCCACTGACTATGGCCCTGGGGTGTATTGCCCTTTAAAAACAGTATTTGGGCTTATTGGATTTTGGGACACTTTTTCTGCTCCTTTGAATCCATGGGAAGGTGTGCCTCTCCCCCTCCACCGTTTCCTGTCCCATTGTTCTCGAGCAATGCATTGCCCCAGAGACCAATTGGAACTGGCTGCTTTGTCCCTCCTCGGTCTCTCAACTAACTTTTAAACCACTGGAGGGAATTGTCTGATTTTTGAGTATGTTTGTATTTGGAGTATGCGGATTGAAAATGTAAATTTTATGTGAATGTGATGTATACTTTTAAAGTTATGAGTATTGTGTAAAACTGTGTATTTTCCTTCCTGTGATAATTACGTTAGCCTATTGTGTTCACTAATTATATGACAGGCAGAGGGGAGGATTTTGCTGTAATGAATGGGAGTGTTTAACTGTATTGTACGTGTTTGATTGGCTGTTCCACAAGACCATGTGGGTGGTAAAAACTTGCATAAAAGAAAGCCCTTTGTGTGCATTAAACAGACCTGCTTGACCCTTTCTTGAAGCCTTGGCTCATGCTTGGGGGATGGGATAACTACACTCTTGGGGATTGCTATAATCACACTATACTTCCCAGAGTAAGCTCTTGTAAGAGCTGTTCCTGTTCCTGCTATGCTCTCTGGAAGAAGAGAAGCCTGCCCACTGGAAGCTGGATCCTGGCTTTGGGTCCAGGGTGGGTGAAAGATGGAGAGATGGAAAGATGCATCGCTGGAAGTGGTGATGGTGTCAGTTGGAGCGCTTGAGTCCTCGGCGAGCACTAGGAGCATCGATTGGCGGAGGTACTCAGTCGGAGTGCCAGCGTTCCATCACAATCATATCATTCTGATAGCCAGGAAGGGGGAGGAGTGGACCCTACCATTTCAATGTTAGCATTCCAGACATTGATAAAGATTGCAAAGGACCTTTATTTTTGACATATGATTTGAATATAGGCATTATGCATACATTCAAATCTACATTTTACTTTCTGTTGTCATTTTCACTAAGCTGCACTGCTAGCAATGCCTTCATGATCCTTGCAAATACCTATAAACAAGACAGAAATCATCAAAAAGATAAAATTTGAATAAAGGACTGCTAAAATATCTGACATCAGACCTCTATTTTGCTGATCTTTCAAGCTATTTTTTGACAAATAGATCATTAGATCAAACTTTTGATGCTTATCTTATCCAGCACCCAATGTTTCATTCCTGTTTTCTTCCTTTTTCATTTTTTTCTTTGACAGTAGTGAGCACAGATTAGGACAAGTGTATCTACTATAGAGAGTTGTCTATTTCAACCGTATTCAAAGACTAGATACCCTTGTAGGCAAATATAGGGATAAGTAATGGTGGGAGATTTTTGTTAATATTTTTTTTACTGTTGTTTTTTTTAAGTTTGAGCTATATCACGTATTAAGTGGGTTGTGGTGTGTTGAAACCGAGGAACAGAGTAAGCCTGAACGAAGATGGCAAAATTATTAAAACTA
This sequence comes from Pelobates fuscus, assembly GCF_036172605.1. Taxonomy (NCBI): domain Eukaryota; kingdom Metazoa; phylum Chordata; class Amphibia; order Anura; family Pelobatidae; genus Pelobates; species Pelobates fuscus. The sequence continues at coordinate 251,396,608 of NC_086322.1, forward strand.
CCTAAACTCGTAACTACGTAAATTAACAAAGCCCTCTAATGATTAAGAGGGCTTAATTGATACAGCAACTGTACACACTTCCAAAACTTCCTAGGTTGTTAGGAAGATAACAATTGCGACATAAAGATGTAATTAATTGGTGTGATGAAACTACCCTGTTTATTCACTACTTTGACTTATTTTTGTTCGGTAGTTGAAACTACCGAACACCAACCACCCCCCTGACTCATTAACTTCAAAGAGAACAGTGAATTAAGTGCTCTACCTGTGTGGACACCGTTCGTATAGTTGAACGCCACGTGCAGGAGAACACAGTGGCCATCTTGTTCGCATGAAAGGAGGCGGGACTTGGTCGTCGAGTGTCTGGAACTAAAAACCCCTGAGCGGTGGGTGGGGGCCCTAAATTAGAATGAGGGGGGACCTAATGTCCTCCCCCTGGCTCCCACCCATGAGCGGTGGGTGGGTCCCCCCCTAAATACTAATTAGGGGGGACCTAATGTCCTCCCCCCTGGCCCCCACCCCTGAGCGGTGGGTGGGGGCCCTAAATTAGAATGAGGGGGGGGACCTGATGTCCTCCCCCCTGGCCCCCACACCTGAGTGGCGGGTGGGGGCCCTAAATAAAATTGAAACCCCTCCCCAGGTGACTAGGGGTTCCCAAACCCCTAGTCACCCCCCTCCCCAAAAAAAACTAACCTCTACCTACCTCCCTCACCCTAAAAATAATGAGTACCTGTTAAAAAATATAAAATCAAACTTACCATTTGGTTTCTTTTTTCTAAAATCTTCTTTTTTCAGCCCCAAAAAAGGCCAAATCAAAATCCATAATAACCGACGCACTTAAAAAAGAAATACAAAAAAAATCCTTCTTCATCCATGGAGGGCTCCGCGCCGACTGAGCTCTGCAGGGCGGGGGAAGGCTTTGCTCTGCCCTGCAATTAGGCTCAGAGCACTCTGATTGGTGGGTTTAAGCCATTCAATTAGAGTGCTCTGACAGGTAAATGAAGAGACTGACAGGTAAGTCTCTACATTAACCTGTCACAGCACTCTGATTGGTTGGCTTGAAATCCACCAATCAGAGTGCTCTGTGTCATTTTACACAGCGTGAGAAAGTTCTTTGGAATTTTCCCACGCTGTGTAATTTGACTCATAACTCTCTGATTGGTGGATTAAGTGATTTTGATTGGGACCAGTGGTTGTATGTGTGAACCGGTATGCATGTTAAGTATACTCTTAACTTGTAAGAAGGCAAATGTTTCCTGGTCTGAGATGTTATACTTATGTTGTAGTGTCTGTAAGGATATTATTTCCCCCTTGTCGTAAAAGTCATTCACTCTCGAGATACCTCTGGCCATTCATGCCTCTAGTGACAGCCAGGGTAACACTGTCTGGAGGGCCGTAAGAGGACCCCCCCCACCTAGGGCTTGTGTCTTGTCACAGTTCAACTTGTAGTAGGAGATTTTTCCAAATGTATTCAGTAAGGATATGAGGTGTGGGAGTGACTTGTTAGGGTCAGATAGGGCTATAAAGACGTTGTCCGCAAAAAGTGCCAGACAGTATTCCCTGTTCTGGATTTGGATTCCTTTAATTCCTTCATGTGCTTGAATTTTCTCAGCCATGGGTTCGAGGGATAAAATATACAGTAGGGGCGAGAGGGGGCAGCCCTGGCGTGTACCATTGGTTATCAGAAACTAATTAGACAGGAAACCTGCATGTGATACCCTACCAGCCGGTGTCTGTGCCATGATACCCTTTATTAATATTGTAGGGACGTTAAATTTCTTCAGTACTTTGTTCATGTATTGCCAATTTAACCTGCTGAAGGTCTTTTCCACATCCAGCGCTAGGAAAAAGCCTTCGACATCCGTCCTCACCATCTCTGCCAACATATTTAGTATTTTCCTCGAATTGTCAGATCCCTGACATCCTTTGATGAAGCCCAACTGGTCATTATGGATGAGTTTTGGGCAGCAATGCTACCATTCTGATGCTAATCAGTTTAGCATACACAGGGCCCGCCTTAGGCCTTTAGGCGCCCTGTGCGAGAAATCTTCACAGCACCCCCCCTTCCCTACTTCTTCCCCCCTCCATCCCCCTTCGCACACACCCTGTCACACACACACACAGGCAGACAGCCAAACACACGCACACACACAAACACATGCAGGCAGTCACACACAGACAGCCACACACAAACACACACACAGACATAGAATGTGATGGCAGATAAGAACCATTGGGCCCATCTAGTCTGCCCAGTCAGTTACACATAGGCAGTCACACACACAGGCAGACAGCCACACACACACACACACAGGCAGACAGCCAAACACACAGAGGCAGACAGACAGACGCACACAAACACACAGGCAGACAGCCAAACACACAGAGACAGACAGACACACACACACACAGGCAGACAGTCACACACACAGACAGTAAAACACACAGACAGTGACACACACACAGGCAGACAGTCACACACACACACACACACAGGCAGACAGTCACACACACACACACACACAGGCAGACAGTCACACACACACACACACACACAGGCAGACAGTCACACACACAGACAGTCAAATACACAGACAGTCACACACACACGCAGAGAGTCAAACACACAGAGAGTCAAACACACAGTCACACACACACAGGCAAACAGCCACACACACAGGAAGACAGTCACACAAACACACACAGACACACACACACATAGACAGTCACACAGACAGTCACACACACAGGCAGACAGTCACACACACAGTCACACACACAGACAGTCACACACACACACAGTCACACACACACACACACACACAGACAGTCACACACAGACAGTCACACACACACACACAGTCACACACACACACAGAGACAGTCACACACACAGACAGTCACACACACACACAGGCAGACAGTCAAACACACAGACACACACACACACAAGCAGAAAGGCACATAGTTACCTCTGTTAATTAAGGAGGCAGACAGGCAGTGCAGCTCCTGGATTCTGGTTGTTGGGGGAAGCAGGGACTCCTTCCTGATTCCCCTGCAGCAGTTTTCCGGCGCTTTTAGCTCCGCCCCCGCCACACGGTAAGCTCCGCCCCGCCGCAATTTTTTTTATTTTTTTTATTCCGCCGGCCATGTGTGAGCTGCTCCATGGCGCCCTGTGCGGCCGCACAGCTCGCACACCCCTAAGGCCGGCCCTGAGCATACATTTTGGCATCACAATTTAACAAAGAAATTGGCCTAACATTTTTACATTGGGTTGCTGCTTTTGCCCAGTTTGGGGAGCGTGGAGATGTGTGCCAGCAGCATTTCTTTGGGGAGTGCGTCTGTCGAGTAACAATGGTTAAAAACAGTTTGCAATTGGGGTGATATTATGCTGGAAATGGTTTGATAATATTTGTAAGAGAGACCATCTGGCCCAGGGGTTTTGTGTGCTGGCAGTTGCAATATTAAGTCACATATCTCTTTTAGTTCAAACAGTCTAGTAAGGTGGTTTCTGTCAGCTTCCGTCAGTGTGGGTAGGTTGAGCGTGTCACATAATGCATTCATATCTTGGGCATTAGGTGTGTGGGCTGACAGTTTGCACAATTTCCTGCCCAAAACAGTTCCATAGATTTGGGCTGTGCGGTCGGTCAATTTCATGCCGAAAAAACGACTAAGTCCCATTTCGAACGGGACTTAGTCTCTGGAGCTGCAAGTTCCGTATGGGAGAAGGTAAGGGTCAGCGGTATTCGGCAAAATGTGTAGCCGATTTCAGTTCCACAGAATCTTTAGCATACACCGCTGACCGCATTCGAATGACTAAAATGGCCGCCGCCACGTGTTCGGCTGTCGAATGGCGGCCACCCAGCGCTCGGCAATTAACCTGCAGTAACCTCACAGCCTGGGAGGTAAATTGCCTGCACACTTTAACTTCTGGGTGGTCCGCCTGTGTGGTACTTGGTTCAGTAAGCCCTATGTACTGAACCAAGTGGGAGAGGGCCAGGGGCAAGTTATTTTACAGGTCTGGGGACATAGTCTTAAAGGGGTATTGTTCAGCAAAGTCACAATATGTCCCCAGACGGTTCTTAAAGGGCCATACACACCAATAAAAGTCCATACGTTTTCAGGGGCCATAGTCTTAAAGGGTATTGTTACCCAAAGTCTCAATATGTCCCCAGACAGTTCTTAAAGGGCCAGCAGCAGTACAATAAAATATCATTCCCTGTGCTTAAAGGGCCAGCAGTCGCACAATTAAATACAATATGCCCCAAATAACCCAGGGGCCATAGTCAGCAGGTAAGAGGCTAGCAACCAGGCCTCTCCAGTTCACAGTGGCGAAGCTGGTTTCGCCACACATACCATCCCATGTTACATTATAGTGAGCGAGTTTATGAGGTCTTAAAGTAACATACAAAGCAAACATATAAAAAAATACATTGTAACAACTGAAAAGAAGAATTATGTATAAAATACCGTCCGCTAACAGTTAGCGTTGTTTAGTGGGAAGACAGTTTTCTAAGTGGGTCTGAGTGGAATACAGATACAAAAAGAAAAGCCCTGCGCTCACTCCCATCACTCCTGGGCAGCAGCAATGACTACAGTACACATCAGCTAATACATATAGTAAAATCCAAACGAAAAAAAGAAAGTTACCTGCGCTCTCTCCTTAATCCCTATGTACATTTAAACAAATGGAGGTAATTTAGTTACTCCAATGGCCACTGGAGGGAATGCCCGCCTGCCAACGTCAAGGCAGACCCCCCTAAACGGGTGGAATACAGCCATTGTAGGGGAGACTAAAAGTGGGGGTGATAACCGTGTTGCTACCTGACAACAATAGGTGCTAAGGCATTCAGTTGGTTAGACAAGAGTCTTGTATGTTGGTATAACTACGTTGCTCGACTAGCTGGTCGTGGTGCCTGCAAGTCAGGCCACTCAACGCCATCTTGGATGGTAGGCCTTGTCGATGCTGGCTGAAGTTGCAGAGTTTTTTTGCTTAAGTTTTTTGGCAGATTTCATAGCCATTGTGATCTAGGGGCTGTGATGTTCCTTTTTGGGTAGATAATTCCAGCTTCTAGTTGTGTAGCAGGCTGTAGTTGCCGTCAGCCGGGAGAGCTCTCAGCGCACCCGTCTACTTTCATGCGCTGCTAGGGCATGCCCGCCCTCTTGTTTTTTAAAATCTGTCCTCAGTTTCAAGTGGAATAAGCCCCCCAAATGCGGGAATTCAGGACTGTTTGCAGCTATGGCACTTGACTATTTGTGTTTATCTATTATTGTCACACCTACTGTATCTGAGAAAACTGCATTTTTGCTTTTATACTAAAATTTCAGACACTGTGCAAAATATTGCAAGATAATGTGGTCTGTATACTGTCTAAAGTCTTTCATTCCCCAAATATTTCATAAAGGATGAACGAATTAGTGAAAAATAAAAATTCTGTACATTTACATAATTTTACTTTTTAAATTTGTCTGAAAAGCGATGTGTAGAAAAAGTATTATGACGTGTTTGTATGCTAGCTATGCACGCCTTGACTAAAAACCTGCATTTTGTAGTTTTTGCATTATTATAATTTTTTTACGTTTTTATTTGTGTGTGAGTGTGTGTGTTTGTGTGTCATTTACACATCAACAAGGTGAGCTTTTGAAGATGATGCAGAGTTTTGGTGGTTTGGGGGGCCACAATTATTTGCCTGGGTCTCGGGCAGCATGAAGGTGTCAGGTCCTAAATTCATTCATTACCAGAGATTATAAGCTTGTTGATTCAAGCTTATATTGGTGCAAACTGAGCGCTTTTCTGCTTTATGTAGACTTGCCTATATGGTCTTACAGGTTTTATGTGTATCCATGCCAGGTTGACATCTCTCCAGCAGGGTCAATCTATCATGACCAGAAAATGATTAAGATTCTAAAAGGTCCTAGGCAGGTTACCAGTCTGGGTCTCCCCTTTCACTCTTGGGGCTGACATCTTCATAGCACTTGGGCCCTTGTCTCACAAATGGTTTCTAGGCTGCTGCCTTAGGTGACCTGATTGTTAATATTTCTTTGTCCTTTCCAGCACTACTAATACTCAATTTGTCATAGACATACCCCTTCCTACCTTGACTATTTCCTGTCCCATTGCAACATCACCCAAAGTTGGGAGGTAAGAGGCAGACACGAGTTGCTATATATATGTAGCAGCTTCCCTGTAGTTTACTTCTCGAACAAACTGCATACTATTCTAAGAGATTACGCCATCCATACACTATAATTAAACAATGTTATTTCTATTTTATTCTCCCTTGAACAAGGAATGTTGCAAAACACAAAACAGCAACAATCCATCAAAACATATTTCATGTGAAGTTTAGTAACTATTCCAACAGTGGTAGAACTTACATTTCACACAGGTGGAAAATGTCTATTAAATATCCAAAAACAAAAAAAAGAAAATTATGTTTTTGATAGTCAATTCCCAGAAGCATGAAATAAAATAAAAAAAATGTAAATAATTATTTTTATTAAGTTTTAAATATTCAATAAAATGACATAAATGTAACATGACAATTGACACATCGTAAATATATGTAACATCTCTTGAATTTTATCATATACATACAAATATTAAGCAACGAGTTTCTATTCAGTCCACCGTTGGTTATTAATTAATGTGTAATTATAAAAAACTGTTGGAAAGATATATTTATACCGTATATTATTTTAGGGGGTCAATTCGAGAGGGAGAGGGTTTAACCTCCACAATTATTCTGAAAAACGTACACAAGACCAAAGAGGTATCTCAAACATTAGTGTTTTTGGTTTTTTTTTATCCATTTATCAATATCTTTCTTAGTTTTATCCAATTGATTTATTAATACTCTTTCCATTTTCAACTGGAATAATAATTGTTCTTTAATTAGAAACCAATTAGGCATTATTTCTGGTTTCCAATATTTGGCTACAATAATTGTTGCTGCTACCAATAATAATAAGGAAAATTTTAAAACTTATATTGGCACTAATTAGCTCAAAATGTAATTGGAAAATGTCAGGGTAAAATGGCAGATCTAAATCAGCGATCTGTTAAATGTTAAAGAGAAGATGTGTCCCGTATTCAACAAATTTTAGAATATGTAATTATTTACTGATTAGGCAGGATTGTATTTAAGACTGCTACCTATAGCCGTTACACTATCTTGAAAAAGCCAGAGAGCGGGCGAAACGCGTTGAAGTGCTAACAGCATCCAGGACGCAGAGGTTTTGATGATGACAGCCTGCTTTTGAACCGACCACACACAGACGGAGTTAGCTTGTAAGCTACACTCCACCCCATCAGCGCTGAGATCGGGCGAGAGTTTTGAACCACCAGAGTCAGTGGACGGTAAAACGGCTATTCAGCCTCTGATCCTCTAAAACTTGATAGTGATATCTTGGAGACAAGTATCACTGCTTGAGTCCAAATCTGGGGGAAGGGAATCTTTTTATTATTAAAGCGGTTTTACACTATGCAAAGCTTTTTTTGTATCCTTTTAAGGTAAAATCCACACAAGAGCTTCAGTGTATCCATGGATGGTACTTTTTCTACTGCAACATAAGATTAACCCTCCAAAGACTCCAACCTAGAACTTTGGACTCTTTTGCAAGTTCCAATATACTTCTTGTTGTGTGCATAATCCAACTTATTGTGACATATAGGTGTTTCATTTATATATACACCATTTACCTACAGAGAGTATTTGTTGATTTTGCACACATTTACAGATTGCTTAAATGTAAGGCTTTCATATATAGCACTGGCACTTTGTTTCTAAATGCTATTTAGGTAAGATTTTTTAAGGAATTTTATTTTGTGTTCAGCTGCTTGAATAGATTACTAACTTATTTTATATTGTTTATTTACCACGTTTGCGCTCTCCTATCTAAACCAATTTGTAGATCTGTTAAATCTGATAATGTACAGCTCCCATAGGAAAGCATTACTCAATGCTTTCCTATGGACATCCAGCGTCTTCTCGCTGTGATTTTCACAGTGAGAAGCGCGGAAGCGGCCTCTAGTGGCTGTCAAGAAGACAGCCACTAGAGGCTGGATTAACCCTCAGTGTAAACATAGCAGTTTCTCTGAAACTGCTATGTTTTCAGCTGCAGGGTTAAAACAAGAGGGACCTGGCCCTCAGACCACTTCATTGAGCTGAAGTGGTCTGGGTGCCTATAGTGGTCCTTTAAGCTGGGTACCAAATAAAGTCTATTCATGATTTTAAATTGTAATTCTGTTAAATTCAAACAATTAACAGTTTTTAAGACTAAATTCCATGAGTATGTCCATTCTGTACATGAAATTTTCCTATTCAAGTCTTTCCCATTTTGTAAGTGCTGGGAATATTTGAGATGATTCTGAAGTTCTCAAAATGTTAGAACATTTTTTTTAACAGATTTGTCTCGCAACCTGTGATAAGTTTTCCTAGGGGGTCGTGTATTTCAAACTTTTCAGTAGGACAAAAAGTATTTTAAAAATGTTTAACGCTTAAAAAATTTAAATATTCAGTTTGTGGTAAAGCATATCTATTTCTGATGTTTTCAAAATACATGATTGTCAGACCACATAAGGCCCGGAATAAGAACCACCAGGCCCGGACTGGCCATCGGGCATACCGGGCAAATGCCCGGTGGGCCGCGATGGCTGTGGGGCCGAGGCCGGTAGGGGAGATCACAGGATCTCCCCTGCCAGCCCCTGCAGGGCCAGCGCGCTACCCGATCGCTGGCCCTGCATAGTGCCTCCATGGGCCGGTGGGGAGATCAAAGATCTCCCTCACCGGCCCAGAGGCAGTTACAGGCGGCCGCCGGCAGCAGAGTGTGTGAGGGAGGGAGGCAGGAGAGAGGACCGGCGGAGCTCTATCCAGCAGCTCCGCCGGGTCCTCTCGCAAGGTCTGAGCGTTACCGCGGCAACGCTCAGATCTCGCGAGAGTGAACTCTAGCCTACAGGCTAAAGTTCACTCTCACCACTGGACCACCAGGGAAGGATGGCAGCACGGAACACCCCCACACCCCCCAGGCAGAACGGATCCCCCCTCCCCCCAGGCAGAACGGATCCCCCCCTCCTTCCAGGCTAAAGGTAAGCAGGGAGGAGGGGGGATATAACTTTTTTTTTTTTATTATTAAAAAAATAAATTTCAATTTAAATAAAATATACATTCACACTCACACACACAGCACCCCCAGACACACAGCACCCCCAGACACACACAGCACCCAGACACACACAGCACCCCCAGACACACACAGCACCCAGACACACACAGCACCCCCAGACACACAGCACCCCCAAACACACACAGCACCCCCAAACACACACAGCACCCCCAAACACACACAGCACCCCCAAACACACACAGCACCCTCAGACACACACAGCACCCTCAGACACACACAGCACCCCCAGACACACACAGGACCCCCAGACACACACAGCACCCAGACACACACAGCACCCCCAGACACACAGCACCCCCAAACACACACAGCACCCAGACACACGCAGCACCCAGACACACACAGCACCCAGACACACACAGCACCCTCAGACACACACAGCACCCTCAGACACACACAGCACCCTCAGACACACACAGCACCCCAGACACACACAGCACCCCAGACACACAGCACCCCAAACACACACAGCACCCAGACACACACAGCACCCAGACACACACAGCACCCTCAGACACACACAGCACCCTCAGACACACACAGCACCCTCAGACACACACAGCACCCAAACACACACAGCACCCTCAGACACACACAGCACCCAAACACACACAGCACCCTCAGACACACACACAGCACCCTCGCTCACACATATACAGCACACTCCCACACATACATACATACATATAAATTATATATATATATATATATATATATATATATATATATATATATATATATATAAAATAACCCTCAGTGAGTTAACAAAGAAAATTAGAAACCTAGAATGTGACGGCACATAAAAACACCCTCACACACAGCACCCCTCTCACATACATACACACACTGCGCCCCTCAGACATACAATACGCCCAAATATATATATTATATATTATATATATATATTATATTATATATTTTATATACACACACACACACACACACTACAGCACCCCTCACACTGCACCACTACACACATTACGCTCCAGATACACGCTAGATCCCTTACCCTATATGCACTCGTAATCCTCTACACACACACACACACACACACAATCTCCTGTACACACTCTGGGTCCTATACACAGTAGATCTCCTACACACACACACTGTACCACCTACACACACTACATTCCTTGTCAGCAAACACATACAACATTCTCTAAACACACCCTCTCTACAACCCCTACACACACTACGTCACCTATACACACACACTACAACCCGTATGCACACACTCGCTACATCCCCTATAACACTATGCCCCCTATACACACACTCTCTACAGCGCCTAGCCACACATATTACACCACAAACACAAATTAAATTGACCTATACACAATACCACACCACACTCTACACACACGCAATCCCACAAGCAGGCTCCAAACATATGCACCATGCACTTTCCTGGCCCTTTTGTCCTCTGGTATCCCACTTGTGGAGACAATTTAAAAGCAAACACAGCGCAAGCATGTTATTAAATTTGCTTGCGCTGCGCAGAACAAATTCAGGGCCTTTTTCTAATGCCAGAGCTCTTCAGCGGGGCTCTGCGCATTGAACTAACATGCTCACTTTGAGAGGGGGCGTGCTTGTCATTAGGGATGACAAAACACACCCTCTCTGGCCCCGCCCCCTTCTTAGGGGGCCGCTCTGAATGAAAAATGCCTGGGCCTAATTTTTTTCCCAGTCCGGCCCTGAGAACCACTCACTTTTTATTTTGAGGCAGTTTCAGCAGGGCAAACTGATGTGGCAGCAAAGCAGAGCGATAAAACTGACAGTCCTTGAAAATAGAAGTTTAGATGATGTGTACAGGGTTAGTCCATAAGCAATGTCCTCTAGCCAGTCCGGTTTCGGTAACAGATGCAATAAGTAAGTTAGAGGGGAGTAATCCAGAGGCAGTGTTAAAGTCCAGTCCGAGGTTGTTCAATAGCAAGCATTATTGAAGGAAATTCCAAAAGCTCTATCAAGGCCAGTCCAAATAAGTTAACCAGGTAATCAAAGATATAGGGGTATGAAGAGGAGATTCAGAAGGGGTCTGGTGATGGAACACACGGTCTCTCTAGGAGTGCTCCTAATGATTAGAAAGGAAGTTGATGCAATCAGTCAGATTAACACATTCATTGTGCCCTGAGGTATTGGAGATTGGAGTTTAAATAACCAAGGGGTGTGTACTTTCATGCCGTCTTAAAGGGCCAGTAATAAACAAATAAAATTCCTGACACCTGGCATGATATCATCATTTTTCTCAATACCTGAATTGATCTATCTGGTTAAATTTAGATCTTTAATATTTTGAGCCCAAAATTTAAAAGGTAAGGCTTTAATTATATATTTTCTTATCTTCAACTCTTTTAATCTTTTGCCAAATTTGGAGAATAGACTTCACCACAAAGCTTCCCAAACTCATCTCTACTAGGAAAGAGTTGGACTCTTGCACGGACCAAAATAATTGTAGCACCTCATTATTTTTCATAAGTTCCTGTTCAACCTCATACCATATTTCTCTCTTAGACCGAGGCATTTGTGTGATAATACTGTGGAATAAAAAGTTTGCCTTATAATATTGATGAATTATTGGGAAGCCCACCCTCCTGTGCTTTTTTTTCCAATGCTAAGTATTTACTGGCCATTCTTGTTTTTTTACCTTGCCATATGAATTTTAAGAAAGAGTGTTGGATTGGAGTGTTGGAGTGTTGGAGTGTTAACCAGCTGTCTGGAATGTGCAAGGGGATCATTCTCATCATGTACAACCACTTTGGTAATATGTAGTATTTAATAATGTTTACCCTTCCCCACCAAGACCATTCTAGTGTTTTCCACTCTTTCAATAATTTGTTTGTTGTAGAAATCAAGGAAAGGAAATTATATTTGACTATCTTGATTGGGTCAGAGCATATATTGATACCCAAATATTTAAATGAATGTTCTGCCCATTTAAAATCAAATTTTTCTTTAATTTCCTTTTTTGACTTTGTTAGAGATATTGCTTGATGGATTTATTGATTTATCCATATTTAGTTTATATCCTGATGAATTTTTTCTATAGTTTTTACAAGCTGTGATAATGATTGTACCGGCTCTTGCAGAGTTAACACTACATCATCGGCATGAATATTTATCTTGATATTGCTTTTGTTTGGATTAAAACCTAAAATACCATAATTTTGTCTTATGGCCACAGCTAAGGGTTCTAGTAAAAAAATATATATATGAAGCAAAGGGGACAGGGGACACCCCTGTCTAGCTCCATTTGTTAAAGAAAATCAACCAGAAGTAAAACCTTGGCCCTAAACTCTGGAAGTCGGTGTTGTATAAAGTGCCCTTATTTGTTCATAGAACCTCCCCTTTAATCCAAACGCAGACAGAGTAGAATTCAGGAACTCCCAGCTGAATTGATGATCTGCCCGGGATAAATCTCACTTGATCTCGATTTATCAGACCGTCAATTACTGTTTTAATCTATCTGCAACATAGACGAATACAGTTTAATGTCTATATTTAGCAGAGAGATAGTTTGGTAATTTCTAATTAGTTCTAGGTTTTTGTCTTGTTTCGGTATTGGAATGATATTTTCCTGTAATAGTTCTTTAGGAATATTGGAAGACTTTCCAAAAGCATTAAACACTTCTGTCAAATCTTTTTTAATATTATTTTTCATTTAGCTTGTAAAAAAAAAAGTTATTAAATCCATCCTGCCCAGGTGTTTTTTTCCGTTTTAATTTATCAATACAGTTTATCAATTTTGATTCTATAAATGGTTTGTTTAAGTATAATAGTTGATTTTGTGTAAGTTTTGGTAATGAAATATTATTCAAAAAGTTGTTAATATCTATTTTGGAAGGCCTATCTACTATGTTATGTAAACTTTGATAAAATGTGCTAAAGGCTGTTCCTATTTTATCTGGGTTCAATAACATTGCACCGTTATCAATGATCTTGTTAATAATTCTCTTAGCTTTTTCCTTTTTTTTTTTTAAACGTTTAGACATAAGTTTATCTGCCTTGTTAACCAGATCATACCATTTCCTTTTAAAAAAGATTAGAGTTTTATTAGCCTTTATAATTAGTTGGTCGTTAATTTTTCAGTCTCAGATATTCTATTAGAGAGTTGTATTGAAAGTGCTTGTTTATTTTGATAATGTAAATCATCAAGAATTATATATAACTGCAAAATTTATGAATTTTTCTTTCTTAAAATTTTTTCTCTAGCTGTTACGTTTATGAGGTGGCCACGTATGACGCATTTACATACGCATCAAGTCACCGGGGCTGTTACTTCTTTCCCTTTATTTTCACTAAAAAAACAAATCTGTTAACTCTTTAATTTGATTCAAATTGTTCTCATTTATATCTTTTAATGTGATCATCTAGGTCCATAATAATCGGATTAGGGTTAGACCAAGAAGTAGTTGTAATAAATATCTTTTTGATCCTCTTTGCCACTGGTCTATCCCCTAACATCAGATCAATTCTAGAATATGAGTTAAATGACTTAGAAAAACAAGAAAAATCTTTTTCGTTAGGGTGGAAAATCTGCCAACAGTCTAACAAGGACTTATTTCAAAAAACCTTTTGGTATTATTCAATAAATTTTAATTTCTTTCTTTTTTTTTAAAAAAAAAATGATCTTTTGTCTAAATCAGAGACTAGAATACAGTTAAAACCCCCCATTATTAAGACCTGTCCTGATTTAATACGGTCAATTTTATACAGAACTTTTTGAATAAATGAAATTGGAGACGTATTTGCAGCATAAATATTAGCTAACGTATAGTTTTGGTTATTAATTTCGCACACTAAAATAATAAATCTGCCTTCAATATCCAGAACTTGATGAATAATATTTAAAGCAATGGCTTTCTAAAATACAAAAGCCACCCCTCTTTTTTTTTTTGTTAGTTAGGGCTGCACTTATAACTGTAGGAAAGAGTTTCGAGTTAAATTTATGTTTATCCTCCATAGTCCAATGTTTTTCCTGGAGGGCCCCAATATGAATATGTTCCCTTTTCATAAAGTCTAATATCGTGTATCTTTTAAAATGTGAATTGATCCCCTGAGCATTAATTGTAGCCAATCTAATAACCATAATCTAAACGACTGAAAAATTCTCAACTGGAAGGACTGGGAAACTCATCATTTTACAAAACATAAACAACATAAACATTTTCTCAACTGTCCATAAATGTTAGTATAACCTCCATTCACAACCATCCTATACCTTACACTAAGCATATTCTAATCGACTGGAGAATCTCTCTTCCTAAAACACTTGTCGACGATATCCTCACCAGAGTCTCGACTAAATTCCCTGTCTAAGCCTACTGGTCCTAAAATGAACAGTAACCTAATCCCCTAGGGCCCTCTATATTGGCCCCTTAGTCTCCTTGCCAGGTTCTTTCATTTGAACAATTGGACAAATCAGAAAAAATAAATAAAAACCTGAATAACTGGAATCCATACTTGGGTTCACCCATTCTATTTGTATGTGCAATCATCCACTTAACACTAAATAAACATGTGTATATAATTATTTTGTTACATCTTTCTCTTCTCAAAAGCTTGAGTCTGTCTAGTAATTTCAAGTGATTAATACAGTTTTCTATTTCTTTCCATTTTTTCTTCTTTTTCACCACTTTTTTCCTTGCTTTCTTTTCCTGTTCAAACCATTTCCACAAGTTGTGTATATATACTATATGTAAATTATGTGACTCTGTATTATTCGTTTAGTGCTATACATCCACTTACTCTATTAATATTTATATGGTAATATTATTATTATTATTATTATTATTATGATATTTATAAAGCACAATCAAATTCCGCAGCGCTTTACAATGGGTAGACGAACAGACATGTAGTTGTAACCAGACAAGTTTGGGCCCTGCTCAATGAGCTTACATGCTAGAGGGGGTGGGGTAAAATGACACAAAAAGGTAAGGATAGTATTAGACTAGTGACAGTTGCAGAAGAGGAATCAGTCAGGAGCTATTAACAGTTTAATTGAAACACTTTTATGAAGAAGTGTTTTTTTTTTTTAACGATTGTTTGAAGGAGTGGAGACTGGGTGAGCATCTAATGGAGGAGGGAAGCAAGTTCCACAGGAACGGTGCAGCCCTCGAGATAAAAAAAGCAAATATATAAAATATAACTATAAAAAATATAAAAGCAAAGATTCCTTAATACCCCTCACCTTTCTGTGCTAAACTTTAAAGTATTCCTTTTAAATTGATTTCCATATTTTACCTAAACTCATATCATAATTTCAAACTATACAATGTAATATTATGAATATTGATTACATTTGATTTCTTTTCTTTTTCTCTTCCCTTCTCCTTCTCTTCTTCCTTCCTATACTTTCACCTTTTCATCAATATTTCGACAACACAGAAAAAAAAATACTTCTGTATTGAATTTTTTGACAATATATTCAAACATCCCATTATAGCAGGCTTCCCCAAACTCAGGCCCTCGAGATGTTGCTTAACTACAACTCCCATGATTCTCAGCCTATCTATTTCATTCAGAGAATCATGGGAGTTGTAGTTAAGCAACATCTGGAGGCCTGCATTATAATATCAGATGTGCATCAGTTTTGTGTTCGTGCATAAATCTGTGTAGTAAAAGTCCAACTCTAAGTCGTCTTTCTTCTTGCCCTTTTACCTCTCCTTCCCATTACTTTACTCAGCAAATCCCCTCTATTTTTACGCGTTTACGACATTGCAATCACCCTTTCTGTCTCTTCTTCTTGTTTAAACAGTTTTTCTTCTCTTATTATGTCTTTTCTCTTAGTTTAAGCTCTTTTCTTGAAGCCATTGTTTAACCCCTTAAGACCGGAGGGCGTACTATTATGCCCTATTTTAAGCGGCTCTAAACGCCGCCGGGCGTAATAGTACGCCCTCCGTTTTTTTTTTTTACTTACCTGGTCGCCGGCGATCCCACGCCGGCAATCGCGTTTGGGGGGACTCCCAGAGAGTCCCCCGCGGCAAGTCCGTCCTCCAGCAGCCCCCCCGGCCATGTGAGAGTGAGGTCCTTGCGAACACATACTCTATGCTAATCTCTCTCTAATTTATATCTTTCATCTTTCAATTAAATCCATAACCCTAAAAAACACATACTCTATGCTAATCTCTCTCTAATTTATATCTTTCATCTTTCAATTAAATCCATAACCCTTAACAGCAGTGTCCAGTGAAGCAGGCAGTCAATGGGCGGGGTAAAAGGGTGGCCACTGGTGCGAATCACGTGACCAGACCTGCCAAAAGGGGAGAACATGCCCAAAAAGGGGGCAAGTCTGTCCAAAGAATTTGAAGGACAGCCTGGCATGAATGCATGTCAGGCTGCCCGCCAATCATGCAGGCTGTCCAACTAAGGGCATACTATGCAGGCAGCACCCTGAGCTTGACATAAATGCGTCTAGTAATGCGCTCACTCAATGCTTTCTAAGGACTGTCCCCTAGCACTCGATGGTCAACTTGTCTCCTTACCTTCTTACTAGCAGGCAGAAGTTCCTGGTATATAGTCTGAGACAGATAAAAGGTGTATGTAGGGAGTGTAGAGTTAGAGAGACCAACATCTGCATTACCTAAACTAATTTTATTGTCAGCCAGTCCACACAAGTTTTGTTCCCATACATCCCTCTGAAGCTTCCAAACTTAAAGGGACACTATAGTCACCAGAACAACTACAGCTTATTGTATTTGTTCTGGTTAGTAGAATCATTCCATTCAGGCCTTTTGCAGTAAACACTGTCTTTTCAGAGAAAATAACTCCACTGGCCACTCCTTAGATGGCTGCTAGAGGTGCTTCCTGGGGCAGTACTGCCTAGTGTGCAGCACTGCCATTCAGTGTCTCCACCCTCGGCATGCAGACACTGAACTTTCTTCATAGAGATGCATTGATTCAATTTATCTTTATGTGGAGATGCTGATTGGCCAGGGCTATGACTTGTGCTGGCTCTGCCCCTGATCTGCCTAGTTGACAGTCTCAGACAATCCTATTGGGAAGTATTGTAATTTGCTCAGACCACCACTTCTGATGATGTCAGCAGACAGTCAGTTCAGAGGCAGAGCCAGCAGCTGCAGACTTGAATACAAGTTATATTTTACTATACTTAGGGAGGCAAGAAGGGGGCAGGGTGGTGGTTTTAACATAATAGGGTCAGAAATACATGATTGTGTTCCTGACCCTATAGTGCTACTTTAAGCAAGAGTATGTGAAGAGTAGTTAAGGTTGCCACCTTTCTTGGAACAAAATACCAGCCTTAATCCTTTGTATAATCACAAGGAGTGACATCAGAGAAAATTCTGTAAAATCACCAACAAACTACTCACAGTTTTATTCTGCTGTATAGATGGATTGCTCCCTGTGTCTCGCAAATCACCCAGTGTCTCAGTGTCCCTATGTATCACAGTGTCAGTGTCCCCATGTCGCCCAGTCCCCTAGTCTCCCAGTGTCTCAGTGTCCCCATTTCTCCCAGTGTCTCAGTGTGTCCCCATGTCACTAGGACACTGAGAGACATGGGGACACTGAGACTTGGGGACACTGAGAGACCCGGGGACACTGGGAGACATGGGGACACAGACATTTAGGGAAACTGGGAGAAATGGGGACACAGACACTAGGGACACAGACACTGGGAGACATGGGGACATTGAAACATTTGGGGACACTAAGACACTTCAGACACAGAGACATGGGAACACAGGCACTGGGAGACTATGGGACACTGGGAGACTAGGGGACACTGGCTGGGAGACAGACACTTGGGGACACTGGGAGACATGGGGACAGTTGTGGACATAGACATGGTAACACTAGGCACACAGAGACATGGGGACACTGAGACACTAGCGACACTGGATGGGGGACACTGGGAGAAACAGCGTCCCCATGTGTCTCAGCATCCCCATGTGTCTCAGTGTCCCCAAGTGTCTCAGTGTTCCCAGGTCTCCCAGTGTCTGTGTCCCCATGTGTCTCCTAGTGTCTCAGTGTCCCCATGTGTCCCTGCTGCCTTTCCCCCCCCATCCTTCACTTATCTGAGCTGTAGAGCTGCTGTCTGGACTCTGTGCTGTGTTGCTGGTCCCCACGGATCAGTGAGTAGTACAGAGAGGCAGGGATATGCATAGACATAAAATACTAGACGCCACATTGACTGCTACTTCCTATTGGCGCTGATGAGCCGCGGGGCCGCCATCTTGGATCGGTCACAGTGTGATCTGCAGCATAGACATATATAGAATATATGTCTATGATCTGCAGAGCAAGGTCCTCAAAGTAAACATGGTTAGTCTTAAAATCCACCCGGAGGGTTTATAGATCCAGTAGCATGATGTTTAATCCTGGGATATTAAATAAAATTAACTGACATTTGCTGCTTTAAGACCTCTGTGGTTATTTACGTTATCGACTAAGTTTACTCAATACATTGAAATTATTTGAATTTCCAGATTGAAACTATGCGTTGCATTTGGATTTAGATTTGCTAAAATTATAAGTTTAGTGAACTAACCCCACAATCTATCATCTTAATATACATTTTAAAGTGGGACTGGATCTTTGCCTGATTTGTAATGTATTTACTTTTCACCTATTTTTAACTAATATGGATTTTGGAACTGTGCAAAATAAAATATAGATATTTACAACTTTATTATTGTGAGCTCTGTCTTTTGAAATTTGAAGTCCGCATGGAGATAGCATAAAGAGAATAGGAGAAATCAAACAATCACATCACTATTTACTAAAGTGAGATTTGTCACTAAGGCAAAGTAAATTTAAAAAAATTAGGGACAGAAGTCCTAATATATAGACATATAATACCACACCGGGTGACCGTCCAAAATGGCACCCGCATTTCATGGCCCCCCGAGGTCAATGCGGCGTCTAGGTATTATATGTCTATAGGGATATGCTGTAACTTCCGATCCCTGCCTCTCTCCACACACAGTGACCCCTACTGGCCGGTGCTGGTATTGCAGAGTAATCTCCACTTATTCTGAGAAAAATACCTGCATTTGTATTGCCAGTATTACTAAGAGTAGTGTGTGTGTGTAAACAAAAAAAAACATGTAAAAAAAAAAATTATTATTTTTTTTTCAATGGGCCTATTCCATGGGCCTGGGCCTGGAGCTGCAGCTCCATCAGCCCCTATGTTAATCCGGCCCTGCACGTACGCTTTCCTATTCCATCTTGTTAGCGAGGATAAGTCTTGAAAAACTTTTATCTGAGAATACGGAGACTCTTTAAAATCTTTAGCAGCACAAGCACGTATCACTTGTGTTGTAAAGCTAAATAAATGCAAGCATATGATCACATCTCTTGGTGCGTGTTCTGGCACCCTATTAGGTTTCATGAGTCTGTGACATCTTGTCAATGTAATTAACTTCATTATTTGGGAGTAGTCCTAGAAATTTTAAAAAATCTTCACATAAGTCTTTTATTTTAGTGGCTATTATATTTGCAGGAATGCCTCTTATTCTAAGATTGTTTCTGCGCAGATCACCAATTTTTTAAAGTAAACTTTCCATTATTTCTTCCAATATTTTCAGCCTTTCAGTGTTGGTCTGTGTTTGTAGAGAGATATCACCCGTCTTCTCCTCCATAGCCTTCAGTCTTTCTCCAATCTTGGCTAGGTCACTTTTAATTTCGCTGGAAGAAATTGTTATTTCTGCTTTAATTTTAATAAGTCGTGCCTCAAAACATTTAGCTAAATGGTCTGCAGCAATAAAATGTGGTTCTGACCACTGGTTTTCTGAAGACCCTCTTTCTGCGTCCGACTCTTTATTTTCTAGTATGCTTGAGTCACCTTATATTCTGGGATGAATCCCTCTGACTGTGGGGAAAAAAATGTTTTTTAGATTAGTTTATATTGTTTGCTTTCCTGTATTTAAAAAAATAAAAAAATCTTCTTTTTATATCTTATTTTAAAAAAATATATATTTTATTTTCTCATTTCTCTTCTTATTTTTAATTTCTTTTTTTACTTTATCTATCCCCACAGCAAATTAATGTGGCACTGTTTGTTTAAGATATATAATTCACAGTTACCAGCGTACAGTAAACAGTATTTCAACGCAAGGGTTAAACACCGCTTTAAAGACAGGAAGTCTTCCCTTATATTGTGAGAGATTTAGGACAAAAATATATTAAGGCAGGTCTTCCTGTCACCTTTTTTTGGGGGTTTGTTTTCGGTCCTTGCTCCTCCTCATTAATTAAAACTCCAAGGCTCCGGCGCTTGTTTTCTTAAGCACCCTTTACTGTTATTATTCACCTTGCTTTCCCCACTCAAGGTGTCTGCAAATTGCAGGTCCCAGGAATAGTTTTCAGCAAACGTCTCTGACCGTCAATACACTTGCCTAGAGCTTCTCCCCGCCGTGTTTGCTTAGCGTCCCGGCTTCAGCATTCACTCGGAACCCGGCAAGGTTACCCACGAGGCATAGGCGTGCGTGCATCTATGTCATACATTCTTATTAAGTTGTTCACTTCGAACGCTGGCTCTGAAACCGTGCCTTGCGTAGAGAATGCAACTATAAAGCCTAAAGAGTTAATAATGTTGCCTAAATGCCAGAAGCTAAAAAAAATATGACTTGTATTAATGAACAGTATAATTATCTACATAAAGTGTACTCATTTTTCTTTACAGGAGTCACTGTAGGACACGCCTCTTCACACACACAGTCACCCTATTTTGGCAGCCTGTTATAATCTCCTCCGGAGCCACAATTTTAAAAGTTGAGTCACAGACCGGACATGTAACATGTATTGCTGTTTTGCAATGACAACCGTGACTAAATTTCTTGCCTCTGAGCTCTGTCACAGATTTCTCATTTGTTGTTGGAATTATTTAATGTTCTGGCCTTGAATCTAACTCATATCCCAGACCAACTCTATAGTCAAAGTCAGAAAAGTTTTTTTTTGTGTGGGGAGGTGTTGTGGACCTTTTGAAAACTCACAGTTAGAGGACGTTTATAAACATCAATGAGAGAAACAATTCTCTGTGAGATCCCAGTTTAAGAGAATGCTTTTTTATTTGTCATCTGCAGTCAGAATTTTTCAAAAAATATTGTTTTTTTTATTAACTACTCTCTGTCAAATTCTGAACTCTTGGTTAAACCTTTTCAGATGTTATTAACGCTCTAACTATTGTGTAAAATATGTCATTTACAGCATTCAATATATCACTGATTGTTACAAGTAAGATTATTCATACGGATTTGTTAGGGAAAATTTCTGTAAAGGAATCTGTTTTTATAAGCATTTAGAGCAATAACTGCTCTAGCCAAACAGTCACAGTACTGTTAATCAGGGATGGATCAAGGGAATTGATGTTCAAGGCAACCTTTTCTCCCCACACCTCAGTCTTCTCCAAACTTTTTCCTACCTCATTTACCACTACTCTTTGCCACTTTTCCTTCATTTCCCTAATGTATTATCAGAATGTTTAGCCTCTGTCTTTCCTTATTCTATGACCCTGCCATTTGTGTCCACTGTCTTTTTCCTGCCAGTCCTCATTTACCCTCTTCTTCACAGTCTTTTTGTGGCGGAACCAACCTCGCCACTGGAGGAGCCTGGTCACCCGCCTCCTGCCGCTGGACTATGGCCCCATGTTTAACACTGTTCTTTTTCCCTGCAGAAAGGCTGGTTCGTGCCTTTCTGTGGACTGTTAAAGTCACGAACACCGCTGAGCCACCGACCCTTCTCCTACCTGCAGTCAATTATCCGAACACCGGTCCATTCGGTACTTTACTGTTTAAACCATGCTACCCTAGAGAGCTATGCCATGGAGCCCAGCCGTATACTGAAAGACTGTATGAAAGACTTTGGCTCCATGGCGATTGAACTGTATGTATGTGATCTGAGCGCCATCCGGTAATAATGTGCGCTCAGATCTAAGCTATCTGGGGATAGGTAGAATGTGTATGTTCTATGTGATAAATGTAACAGTATGTATTTTTATGTCTTTTATTGTCCTTTGTCTGCCATGTGGTTAATGGAGTTTTGCCTCTGTCCTTGGAGATAATTGAATTACTTCCCAATTATCTCCAGGACAGAGAGGAGGGATTGTGATGCAATGTGGGATTGTAAGCTTGTGATTGGTCAATGTCCAATATGTTTCCCAGTCTTCCATCTGGTCCCCTATGGGAGTGTCCACCAGGTGGAAGACCTGCATAAAAGCCGGGCAGGTAGCCCCAGTAAATCAGTTCTGCTTGACCCTCAAACGAAGTGTCGTCTCGTTCTTGGGGAGAATTGGATTGTATGCTGTTACAGTTCGACTGCCAGGAGTGTAAGCTGTTCGTATGGTTTTTCCTGTTTGGCTGTTTAACAGCATTCGTCTGTTCGGGAGTTGGTGAATTCGTGTGTTTCCTGTTCGGGAGTTTGAATATTCCTGTGTTTGCAATTCGGGAGATTGGTGCTTGCAGCAGCTGTCCATGTATTTAAAAGGGGAATATCGCCTAAACAGCTTTTAACGTCTTGTGTGCAAAACGGTCCGTTTACACTTTTTCAGCCTAATTTTGCTAGTTGCACCAATCTCTTAAAATGGGCTTTATCACCGTTCTCCAATCATTTCCTTTTATCTTCCTCTTTTTAAATATTTTCTTCTTTTCTGATCTATGTCTCTTTAAAAACATAAGAAAAATCATTGACTACTTAACAAATCTTGGCAAATGGTGGAGCGTCCCTTGCCATTGCCATGTATGATTTTCCTACAATCCTCACCTTTCCATCAAGTCAATTCTCTGTAATGTCATGAGCTAATCTGTTTTCTTTCCCAAGCACATAAGTTTGAGCAAATTTAAGATTAGATGGGGGTAAGGAAGGCCAGACGAAGGCAGTTGGAAGGGGTCCCTGACAGGCTTTTTAAGATGGTCCTGGATGGGAATAATAACCAGGACCTATAACAAGGGGGATGATTAGAGTTAAGAATGGGATGACCTGTGCCAAAAGAACTATAATTGTTTTTGGGGGGGGACAATAATAAAAAAAGGTTGCCTATGACAGAGCCGCTTTAAACAATTTCTATTTTCCCACTTTTTACAGTAATTTTTTGTCATGTATAGTGTATATTGAATTGTAGATTATGCTAGCTTTAGTGTACCTATAATCTTAATTTTATTAATGACAGGAGGCGATGTATTTTCTTAAGTCTCTATTTACTAGAACTCCACAGCAGCACAGAAAAAAAACCAATCAGAAAAAAGTTAGGTACTTTAAAACTCCCCTCCCCATGCATCATTTCCTCTTTCAAGCTGCGACAAAAAACAGAATAAAAGTCAGAAAACATAATGGGGAAGAAACGAAGTCCTAGATACAATGAATACGACAATGTCCACCATCCGAGAAGAACTGCTAAATCAGATAGCGTTGATGGACTGTAAACTGAAACGAAAGAAAAAACAGAATCGAACAGGTTGATTATCCAAGGCAATGTACTCTGAATAAACATGTAGGTACTCAATGTAGCAACCTAAAATCACCTTAATATGTAGATATCCCAACCCTACTTATGAAAAAAACAGACATAAGAACAGATGATAGGTAGCAGAGACAACAAGCAGAGTTGCATACGTACCTGATTAATCCAAACTATTAAAATTAAACAAGGGAGGGATAAGAATGGGTGGGAAATACTTGCCTCCAGTCATTAATAAAATTAAGATTATAGGTACACTAAAGCTAGCATAATCGGGGGCGGGGCCTGACAGCCAAGATGGCCAGACGTGCATCCTGAGACCTCCAACACCAGCAGCCACGAATTCGACAATTCTGTTCCAACCACAGGTGCTGGCAACTCAGGGTGCCTGGATCGGGCTGCAGTACCTAGCAGGGATCACAAAGATACCAGTCCGGCACCGATCCGCGCTGGTAGAGCCTGAACCGGCCATGAGGCCTAAAACGGAGCGGAGCCTGCAGCATGGTGGAGGCGGCCGACCACCCGGCAAGGGACCTGCTTCCATACGAGACACACGCACAGCCCTGCTACCCCCCCCCATGGACCGGCGGGGGTTATCCCGGTCCTCGATGGGGACGGTTACCCCCATCCAAGCGACGGAACCAGTGGACAGGCAACACTGCAAGGGCCCAACCAAGATGGCGGCTCGGACGAGACCCGCGAAGGGGAGACCTCGCATCAAGCCACCTTCACACACTCTGGAGTTCTTTGCCCGACTGAGAGCAAGCCTCTGGTCAGTACTCCACACTAAAGGCCAGACCTTTAAGCAGGTATTGAAACACGCAGCGGCGTGGATACGCCCCGCGACCCGCCGCCACCTAAGCAGACAACCGCTAGCGGCTCCCAGGGCGGCCATCCGACGGTGGTTACGCCAAGCGCCCAAACGGCAGAAGAAACCACTACAGCTCCAGGGCACCAGCTCCCGCTCGAATGCTCACCAGAGGGGGACCACACTTCTTGCCAGACCCACTTCCCGCCCAGCGACATCTGCAACCTGCAAAGCGGCGCCATACCGCACGAGTGTAAATACTGATCCTCACCCCCGAGAGCACAAGGCTGCTAGACTGGCCTCCCACACAAGTTACTTACAAGCTCCAAGAGCCGAAGTCCAGCCAGGTTCGCATCCTCCCCTTCACAGCGCAGGAGCACCAACTACCTACAATAAATCTACGGCAGCAGGACCCAGATATGGAGGCACCTTGCCCAGAGTTTCCAAGAGCAGACTCGTTCCCCGCCCAGCACCAGCCTCGCTACCTACAGGGATCGGATGAACGGAGAAAAGGGCCCCCAGACCGGGAAAGGCTTGACTACACACTGACGGACACTATTTACCTGTGGCAATACCACCCGAGTGACCTGTGATATATGATCAAAGCCTAATTTAAGTGTTCTGTTATTCCTTCTCTCTCTCTTTTCCCACTTCCCTCACTATATTCTTAAAGCATAGGCATTGCCACATCAGTCTTAAGCTAACAGTCATCTCGATTACTACCCTTGGCTAATCGATCACATGCTGTCAGTTAATTTAGCCTGTAATAATACTGTTTATTGCCTACTGACACCTGCTTCTTGTGCCCTCTTTATTGAGCGTCACCTGTTTTTCATTTTTCAATTACCTTTACTACAAGTATATATTATTTAAACTAGACTACCAGCTAAGACAAGGGATGTAAGCAGCCTATGCCCTGTCCGACAGATACTAGGCCTGACTTTAGCAATGTTTGAAGCTTACTCGTTTTACCTAAATTCGTATACCGATAAAATGTTTAGCACTTAGCTTGTTCCATCTGTTAAGCGACCAACACAGCTTAGTTAATCTTTCTATTTGGTCAGCTTGACCGTTGTTTACCTATCCTAATATAGAATGACATTCCTTTACCACTCCTGTGTATCGTATGGCATAAATAGCATCAACTTATTAATGCTTAGGATAATGTAACACTGGTGTTGTCTTAAGCAAATCTTAATCCTATATATCACACACGAAATGTCTCTGTAATGCCTGAAACCCTACAAAATATACTAAGCAAGCCTCTATTCTTGTTGTTATACCTGTTAAAAAAAAATGTGCATGATTCTCTCACTGCATCACTAAGTATAAGCTATATATTGTGAATCTACTGTTGTTGGCTGATGTGGCACGACAAAATGTGTGATTTTTATTCTGCACTACAAAAATAAAGAATTTAAAAAAAAAAAAAAAAAAAAAGCTAGCATAATCTACAATTTTATAACATGACAGGAGGCTTCGTATTTGCTGTTTTAGCGCTCAGCCAACAAATCCAACGCTGTTTGTTTTGCTGGTACTTATTCCGGGAGATATCAGAGCGATCTGAAATGGACTTTCAAACTGCGATAAATGATCAATGAAAATGCTAGCCAACGAAGCATCCCAAATACGGAAAAAAAAAACACCCACCGTTGACAGATCCATTGTACGTGGGTTGTTACCTGTTACCTAGCAGCCAGTGCATGAGCCGCCAAGCTGACCTATTAGCCATTACCTGTAGTTGTAAAATGTCGAAGGCCCTTTGTGTACTTTGTCAGGGTACCTGAAGTCTCTACCTCCGAGAGAGGTAGAGACTTAGACGTCCATCCGTCCGGACGGGCTGTTTCCTCTGTTCCTCGCGGTCCATCCGGTCACGTAAACGCCGGCCGCGAGGGACTCACTTCCTTTTTTAGCATGACGTCCAGAAACCGACGTCATGACGCCAACCCGGAACGACCTGTCACTCAATCCTTCAGAGACTAATCAGGACTCGTCGGAGGCGTGGCTACCCTTCCGAGCCAAGGTATTTAAACTTGCTTCTCCCATTTGCTCATTGCCCTGTCGTGGTTCTAGTCTGCCTAGTCACACAGTGCTCTTGTATTTCTGTTATCCCTTTGGTTCTGACCCGGCTTGTTTGACTTACTCTGTTTATCTCTGTTACCCTTGACCCGGCTTGTTCCTCGCTTACCTGTCTTCTCGTTCCCTCGACCTCGGCTTGTCTTTGACTATTCTCTATATTCTCCGTACGTTAGTCCGGCCATTCTAAGGTCCGGTATACGTATCCTGTACCTGTTTGTACTCTGCGTGTTGGATCCCTGTCCCGATCCTGACATACTTAGGGCCGCGAGAAGAAACTGCCATCATGTC
This sequence comes from Pelobates fuscus, assembly GCF_036172605.1. Lineage (NCBI taxonomy): Eukaryota > Metazoa > Chordata > Amphibia > Anura > Pelobatidae > Pelobates > Pelobates fuscus. The sequence continues at coordinate 251,423,382 of NC_086322.1, forward strand.
GCAACTCTTGATGTGTAAGGTGGCTCCTCCGAACATGCTGGGGTTGCCCGGCGATGTGGCCTTGCCGGTTGATCACCAATCTCGAGGAATGCGTTGTTGGGGTTAATTCAGCTATACACGAAACTCTCTTAGTTAGATGGATATTTTGCTAGAGCCACACCCTCTGTGATAGACAGGATCCCGGGAATCAGTCAAGAAGACAAGAGATGTGTTCTATAACCAATTCAAAGTTTATTATACAGTCATATGCATTTATACCCCACTCTCATGTCGGTGGGGGCCATGAGCATTAGTGACATAATTTGTTTTTCACAAGTTATAAACAGCTGTTTCTAGTTATAATCTTTCGCAATATAACGCAATACATATTTGATTAAAACCAGATATTTACAAAATACCGATATCTTGGACAATTAACAAGAACATTTCGAAATCAGTACTTTTCCCGTAACTAGGATTTTATATAAATCCTATTTCCGAGAATACGAGATAAAATGCCAAACTTAATCTTGGTTCAAATTAACCCTTATATGAACAGCTAGGATAGATATCAAAATGGATATTTGCACCTACAATTCCCCTCTTAGATCATATCATGATCTATCTTACGGTAAATATCCATGAGAGGCCTGCGGCAGAGAAACAAGAGGAGGTATATTCAGACGTGCTAATCATGTCTGCGGGACTTTTATTATTTCTTCACCTCGATTTCCCCCATTTGCTCTGTGCCATAGGTTTACCCTTAAAGAGGAGTTCTAGCTGTTGATTTCAGCTTTTTCAATTATCTGTTGAACACATCTTTTAAGTGTACATCATGTTATCTGTATCTTGAGTCTTGGGTCAATATAGGCAAAGTGTATTTGTGAAGGCAAAGTGTTATTCCCAACAACGGGAACATTATTATTATTACAATTCAAAATGTAAGCTCGTATAGTCAAAACGGGAATAAGATCCATCCCCTCTTTGGACCAGGGTCTTGGATTACCATTCCACCCCGTGGTCTGGGGACAGGTCAAAAAACCCAGTGGCAAAAACTCATATTTGAGGAAAAAAGCACATCTGGGGAAACTCTAAGTGAGGGCCATCCCCTCACGTTGACAGCATTAGTGACTTATAAAACCCTGCATTTGTAAGTAAATAGCTGGGTATCGGGATTGGGAAACATTTCTTGATTAGTTTCAAAAGGCCCATTTACATATTAAATCATGAGATAACTTATAATCAGTTTGTAATTCTAACAATAATCCCAATCATGACCTTGCATCCTATGTCTCCTAATTACATCCCTATTTCGATGGTCCAGTCATATCCATACTTAATAAATGGGAATCCATCCTTGGTACACTCAACATACATCAATGACACACATAGTACATCCATGCCTGAGTAAGTTAACACTTCCTCTCTCTCCGGCTAACTCTACAAAAATAAAAATAACAAAATAGTTCAATAGTCCAGCATAGTCCAGCATAGTCCTAAAAAATAGAATAAGTCTTTCAAGGAGAATAAAGAATGTTAGACACCATAAACTTTGTTCCATAATCTTAGACACCATAACATAGCTAAGGGTAGCAATATGGCTGACAACAAGACAATGTCAGCTTCCACATAGTTCTTAATTCTTCTGTTTGCTGGATGTTCACCACAATGCTCTGTGCAACACCCCAATTGTTGAAAGGGTTAATACAGACATAGCGGCATTAGACAGCACTGCACCTTCAGGACTTTCCAAGTTAGTTTATGTACTCATAAGTAAGCATCTTAGTTTCTTCGGCCAGCATGGATTTTGACCAAACAGATTTATTTGCAAAAAAAGGTAGGTAGGCAGGTAGGTCAGCCAGAGAGATTGGTGTGTAGTCCCAAGTATCAGGCGGCACAAATACTCCAGTATGGTCTCTATAATCATACAAACACAAGGATCAGTACGACATCAATAAATTAATTATCTAGGCTAAACTCAAATTAGAGACTAATGTTAAATCCTTAACTTGTGTAACATGTACTTCTCTCAGTGTTGCTTATATTTCATTGCATTGTCCTTTATACAATTGTAATACATAATGTCCCTTTAGAATGCCTTTGCATGGATGAGAGAAGCACTCATTCTATATAAATGCTTGTTGAGTACTAAAACACTAACATATACATATTGGATTCCTAATAATTCCTAATAAAATACTGTTCTTAAACTTAAACCTTAATTTGATAATCCCAATTAATTACTTTAATAGAATTGGAATGCTGAATTCTGTCAAAAATGTTGTGGACCCAGGTAACATTTTTTTAAACCAAAGCCTTTTATATATCCCGATGTCCAAAAAGCCACCAATTCTGTATGTGTGTGATCATGTTTAATACATGCTGGAACCTCCATAGAGTTATCCCACTTAAACAATATTTTTTTTCAGAACAACTAGGAATGAAATAGGAGAAACAAAATGAATTACTGTTGTTGCAAAGTGCTTTGTTTAATACAGAGTTGTCTTGCTTTGCTAAGGTTGCAAGTGGCCTCTGATAAGGAAGGGGCAGCAAATTGTAGACATATGTTATATTAAACTCACTTATTTCATTGCAGATGCCTCTATGATACCACGTTACAAATTGACTAAGCATACTTATTATTATCTTATTTTATTTTAGTTATTTCACATTGCGCAGCCTATGCAAACAATGTCTACATCTCAACTTCAGCTTGTACTTTCCCTAAGAGCCAGCATTAATACTGTTTTATCTATATATAAAACATTAAGAACATGAACCATCTGTGTATTAGGCTGAGGTTATTGGGTGTGGGTATAGGTTGGAAGCTGTGGTTGGTATTGAGGAACCTGCCAGGGTGGGTCCAGGAGCACCACAGGCACCAGGGAAGCCAGAGGCACCAGGGAAGCCAGGGGCACCAGCAATATCAGGAGTACCAGTGGGGCCAGCTTGATCGGGTTCACCACGAGTACCTTGGGGTGAACCCCTGCTCTCCACAATTAAAACAATTAAAACAGTGCTGAAGTTGCCACCTCTACAAAAGTTAGACCCTTTGATCAAATTCTCTACCTCTGTCTCTAAAACTTTTCTGATTCAATCTCCTAACACCTCACAAATGTCCTTGTCTCGTCTGCTTAAGATCACAATCCTTTGTGACCGATACAACATACTTTTCCCTCGTTCTTTATATCAAAACAACCTGCTGTATCTTTCTCATGAAGCATAACAAAACAACCTGCCGTATCTTTCTCAAGAAGCATATTCCATATGCAGGTCGAGATTACCTAACTCACACCCCCTCTTTGTGTACACTTCTTAGTGTACCACACAGATAATATTAATAAGCTTTTGAAGAATTAGTACATAAACAGTGAAAGCAGAGTCTTCCTACAGGGTTTGCAATACTGACAGTCTGGGTCATAGGTGTAATGCAGTTAGTTACTTTTCTATTGTTAGAATACATTGAAAACATATATTGCAAATATTAAAATCATATTGCAGCTATTTTCCTACACCTATAAAATATGGTTGTAATACTTCAATTGAGTTCAAATTGAGTATCAAAAGTCTAACCACAAAAACTAAACGTTATATGCTTATCAAAAATGAGTTTAACCCCTTAGAGAGTTAATAGGGTGACCTCTTCCCATAGTATGGTTCCTTTTAGAATTATTATATTATTTATTCTCTTCTAGGTCTGCAAAATGCTTTCAATATACCAATACAAATATAATACAGTAGTTTAGAATTGCCTCAAAATAAATTGTCTGATCTCTATTAAAAATACCATTTCATCATTTTGCTATAATCAATGAGGCATATAAGATTAATCTTAATCTGGGAAAAAACTTATCCTATATATCCATTAATTTTTTTTTTCTTGTTAAGTAACCATATAACATAACAATTGTTTATGTTAAAGATAACGCTAAATACTCCCCTAATAATATGAAGAATGAGAGATCCACGATTTTGAAAAGCAGATTTTTTTCCAGGGGCCCCTTTTTCGTGAGCTGATCAGCATTTAATCTGTTGTAAAAAGACACTAAAAGCTTGCGTTAATGACATGCAAATATTCTTTAAATATTCTTCATACTCATTGTAATATCACACATGTCCTCTTATAACACAGAACACAACGAATGTAGCAGATATCCAGCAGACATCCCAACACAAAAACCCATTAATGGACAGGCAATTAACTCAATCCAAAATAAATTATTAAATGTCACACCCAAAAGAAACACAGACATAATGTAGGTTTCCCTTGTTTGTGCATTATGCAACCATGCAAGCAGTACTGCTTTAAGATCAGAAAACCTGGCAGCTGGACTGGAAAGTCGAATTTTGGCAAGAAGTCCATTATTACAACAGAATTTTGGAAAACAGCTAAAACTTATCGTGTTTTTTTTTCTTTTGCTTTAAGGATTACAACTCATATTGCTCTTGGACTAGTATTCAATAATAAATCAGTTATTTAATAGATTATTACGCTGCCACTTCCATCTGTGTCAATACTGAGACAAACATAGTTTAAATATAATTTAAAATAGCACAGCAAATTACCCATTAACATACATGACAATCAAACTGTATACTTTAAAATGAGTAACCAAAACACATTTATCACAATCACCATTTACACAGAATACACTTTTAACAGCTGTATTCAGAACATATTATTGTATATATATTTTTTTTTTTTTATTTGATTTTATTATTTAGGAGTTCTGGTACCAATGGTTTTCTTATTAAAGAAGGGATCCCGTATGGCCATATAACGCGTTTAACTTAAACATTTGTATAACACTTGCATTAACTGCATTAACCAGTTGCAACATATGTACCCTGTCAATAGAATTTCTCTCCTATACGCTTATAGAACATTTGGACCAGATTACACAGACATGGTATCACCTGCATTTGTCAGAACTCTCAAAAACTCAAAATATTTATACTACTCCATGTTAAAAGCATGGCAAAATTTTGACCGGTCAATTTGAGTTCCCAAAAGTCATAAAAACACAGGTAAAAACCTTTGTCCATGGTTTCTGATCCTACATTCTATGACCAAAATTTCAAACCCACTTCTGCACAGGGGGTCCACCATTTGGGTCACAATCAATAAAATCTCTGCATCCCCAGACAACAATTTACAGATTTGCACAATGCTACAGAATACATACAATTTAAAGCATTTACAACATGTCAGGTACCTGTAGCAAGCAAGTTAGTTTACAGCACGAAATGAAGCATGTGCTGAAAATATAAATTTCATATTAATTTATAATCATCTACATTTACAACATGAATTTGTAGACCCCCTTAATGAACCTCTATTTTTTCTTTTATTTATCATCACCTTCTCATGTACCTTTGACATTCCCTCAATTATTTTATTCCCTTACTTCTTATACCTGGTTTGGACACCCTCAGGGCTTTAGAGGAGCTGCCCAATCCTTTCTTCCTGGGGAGGGGGTAAAAGGGAACTCTATGGAGCAGTGGGTACTAACTACCACAGCAAGGATAGCACCCAATCATCATTATCTTAGGTAATCAGGAGGGGGCAGTGATTTGCAGGTATCAACAACAGTCTCTCCTCTTGGGAAACAGGGTATCAGTGAGGTGCAATCTTAAGCCAATTCTCACCCCCCTGTATCATGTATTCCTTATCCCATCCTGGATCTCCCTCATATCAAGGAAAATATTTCTTATCTCCCAAACATAATCCCTTAACCATAATCAGAAAATAATCATCATTAGCCCCGTCTTTAGGGAAGGGAGTTTCACTACCCTGTCTTTGTGTCCACCCTGACATATTATCCACCCAAGGATCCTCTGAATAATCCCCCAGCTCACCAACTCTAGCAACATACTGTTTGCAAGTCTCCCCTGGATTAGGGCGAGGGTATTTTTTAGACTGGGAAGTACCCATTTCAAACTCAATGAGAATTGGATTTGGAATAGCTGATTATTCAGTGGTTAAAGAACAGCTGTACGGAATCAAATGTTCCAACAAAACTGCTACTTCTCCACGAGCTGTATCGCTTAAAATCAGAAATTCCAATCCCTTGCAAAAAGCACAAAAGCCAACAGATATATCGCATGCAAGCAGAACAGCCAAACAGGTTGCAGGACAGCCAAATACCCATCAACAGAGTACGTAGTTTAACACAATTGCCTTTTTAATTTTTTTTTTTTTTTTTTTTTTTTTTTTCCTTTGCTAAAACATTACAGTTTGCAAAAGTTTTACCTGTACATAACTTTACCGCAGTCTGCTAAGAGACTGAATTATACACCGCAGTCTGTCTAACAGACTGAATTATACCGCAGTCTGTCTAACAGACTGAATTATACCGCAGTCTGCCAATACCTGTCAGACTGAATACCTTTTTTTACAACCTTAACAAAGGCAACCTCTTTTCTTTCAAAGAAAGAGGGGTCCTGGGACGTCTCCCACAGTTATGTACAACCTCATCTCCTACCCAAGGAGTGAAAAAAATCTCAAAAGTGAAATTCCCCTTTAAATAAAATCATAATCTAATGTGCAATGTGTAAAGGTTGGGAAAAGACAGGTAAAAGAATAAAGGTCAAAAAAGACACCGAATCCTCCTACCTGATTTCCTCCTTTAATTGACCCCACTTCTGGTACCAAGTTGTTGGGGTTAATTCAGCTATACACGAAACTCTCTTAGTTAGATGGATATTTTGCTAGAGCCACACCCTCTGTGATAGACAGGATCCCGGGAATCAGTCAAGAAGACAAGAGATGTGTTCTATAACCAATTCAAAGTTTATTATACAGTCATATGCATTTATACCCCACTCTCATGTCGGTGGGGGCCATGAGCATTAGTGACATAATTTGTTTTTCACAAGTTATAAACAGCTGTTTCTAGTTATAATCTTTCGCAATATAACGCAATACATATTTGATTAAAACCAGATATTTACAAAATACCGATATCTTGGACAATTAACAAGAACATTTCGAAATCAGTACTTTTCCCGTAACTAGGATTTTATATAAATCCTATTTCCGAGAATATGAGATAAAATGCCAAACTTAATCTTGGTTCAAATTAACCCTTATATGAACAGCTAGGATAGATATCAAAATGGATATTTGCACCTACATGCGTCTAAGTCCACCACCATTTCCGTAATAGAACCGAGTAGGATCTTTCATTCCCTCTTGGCCTACCCGGTGACATGTCTCATCCGAGAGAAATTTATTATGTCGGCAAGAGTGTGGTCAAACCAGCCGTGTCCTAAGTGATTCCAAATGGACTGTGTAATCCTCGGCTGCGGTAGAGAAAGGACTCCAAAGGGACGTCCAATCAAGGTCCCAAACTGAACTTGTGTGGTGGAACGGTGGTCAACCATTCTGGGAAAAAAATGAATCCCTGAAATACTCAAAAGGGATGGGAAACGTAATACGGAGTTGAGATTCCCATCCAGATATGTTACGGTCTAAGAGTGAAAAGAAATACGGATCCAATGGCGATTGGGACCCGTATAACAACGAAGAGTCCACACGTGCCGCATAGAGGGAGTGAAACAATCCGATTACCCGTATTACGATCCTGTTCCATCTCCAACCTGTGAAAATTCGTATAGGGGTACCTGGTCAATACGCCACCAACAAGATAGGGTATAATACGGTGAGACCCCTAGGTCCCTGTAACCCTGACTGTCCGGACACGTATCTCCCCGAGTAGGCCCTAGGACAAGGGACCCAGGAATCTGGGTTCGATAACCGAAGTCAAGGATTCCTCCCTTCTTAGTTTGGAGTCCGGTGAACACATCGCGTTCTCCAATACGCAGGCAAGGCCTAAAGTCCCTTTGCTCACAACAGGTGGTTCCAGAGAGCAGATATGATGACAAAAACAAGGGTCTATCGTCCATCGTCCGAATCATGTGTTGTCCCATTTAGCACGTTGATAGCCCTATCTGAGTCTGCTACACATCTTGAGCCACACTCCTGCGGTAGGTTGCGAATCGACTCTGACGTCCATGTAGTAGTCGGGGCATACCGGGTTCCACCATGGAGTGTCGTAGGTCTCCTTGATGGTAGTTGAAAAGGTGGGTTAGCGAGAACCCAAACCAAGACGCTCCCATGAGGGATACAGAGTAGAAACGGAGGGTCCTCCATCTCCAAACCATGTTCTTCAGATATGTGCTCAGAGTAGAGGCAGTCCAGTCATCTTATCTCAAGATAGTTAATGACCAGGGAACTCAAGGTAACCGGCGATTCCAGTCTTTCCATGTGATCCATGCGTATAGTGTACCTGCAGACCGCGTAGCGGCCTTCCCCAGTCTTGTTACCAGAGTAAGGCAGTGTCCATTTGCTCCCTGAAGGTCTCAGTCTCTCATGTCATCATGATATGGAAGAAACTGTCTGCGCAGTTTCATCCAATGATCCAGATATCTAAACCAGAATGCAATTGTCTGTCATATAGCGCAGAATATACCAAAACCTGCACTCTCGTAATACCTGAGGCTCATCCGTTAGCCGTACCACCTCCAGGAGTGTGTGTAAATAAGCGGGAGTCTCCCTCCGTTACGCCTCTGTGAGTATTTCTCGCGTGTGGTATCGTGGTCCGGATCCAGTAGATCCATTACAGGAGGTGAAATAGAGGGATCCAGACTGAAAATGTAAATCCTGCAAGAGCAGGCAGCTCTTTATAATAAAATTGGCATCACGTCGTTAGATCAAATTGAATGCAGGAGGGACGCCCCTCGATGCAGACATCGTTGTCCTGTACGGGTACGAGCCTGTGTGATGAACAAATGGACAGCATCGTAGTGAGAAAGCCGTGCTCTCTAATAATGTGACCAAACTCTGTGTCAGCGTCCGGCTGATAGCCTGAGCGGGCCGCACCCATTAACAACCAAACAGTAGCATCGACATCCGTGACCGGTTCTCTCTACGAGAAATTGACACTTAAAACATGTCCTCTGTAACCAGTTCCGTATCGGGCTGAGGTTGAGGGAAGGCTGCGCCCTCTAATAACAAATCAGTGTCCGGTTCCGTATATGAGAGGGGTTCACTCTCTGCTAGCGAAAGTTAAAATATTGTTCTCGGATCGAGTTGATGGAGGGCCGCACCCTCTTGTAATCCAAACTAGAGTCCCTTAGGGACCCAGGGCGATCAACTGCAGGAGTACACCATTTGCTAATATCAGCATAAACCTGTGATCCTGAGGTGGGTCTCTCTCTGGTCACGAGACCTCTTCCTGAAACGCTCATCTGAGGAGGAATCAACCGGCAATAAACCAGACCGATGGTAGATGGAATAGTATACAACCATGGGCCTCGTCCACCAGAAATAGCAGAAAGGGATAGTGAGAAAATGCAACCTACGGAAAAAACAAAGATGGAAACTACCAACTGACCGTGTGCGCGGTCGGTAGCCTGAGAAAAGCTGGAGACGTTCTCCGCAATCCACGAGAGCCCGGGAGGTCGGGGGAGGTCAAATCAGGCCTCTCAACGACCCGAGCGAAAGACCAAATGGAAGTCTCAAAAACCAAGTGTAACGGATCGCCTGGCACCCCGACTGGGTACCTCCGTTGAAGGATGCTCCTAGCGCTCCTGAGGACTTCAAGCACTGCCGCAGACACCACGACCACCGACTCTGAGAAGCATAGGAATCCTCTCTAGCATATGAATGCTGTATACAGCCGAATAGGAAAAACCATACGATAGGTTTACACTCCTAGCAGTCAAACTGGAACAGCATACCACGAATCCTCCCCCCAATAATGAGACGACACTCCACTTTGAGGGTTAAGCAGGAACTCCCTGGCTGCTAGCTTGCAGCCCTTTTTATTAGGTGCTCCCATGAAGGGGAGGGACACACACAGTAACGTACATTAACCAATCACACAATAGTTACATCCCACACATAGCCCTCCCCTCTACCTGTATACTAATTATCTGTACACACAGGAAAATAAAATTATCATAGGTAGGGAAAATACAGTTTTTACACAACATTCACAACTCCCAAAATATACATCACATTCGCATAAAAATACATATTCACAATCAATCCATTCAGGGGAACAACATACTAAAAAATCATGAATCAGACCAGGGGTTCAAAAGTTAGTAAAAGTATCTTTTGTTCCCCTTGGCTAGCAGAAAAAACATCCCCACAATGCATCCTGGTTTCCTCCCTTATGCCCTGGAGATAATTGGAGAAGTAATCCAATTATCCAGGACTAGAGGCAGACTCCATTAACCACATGGTTGCAAAACGACATAAAACACTTTAAAATACATAAAGTCACATTTTACACATAACACACAGACATTTTACATATCCCCAGATAGCTCAGGTCTGAGTGCACATTATTAGGTGAATGGCACTCAGACCAACCGAATACAGTTTAATCGCCATAGAGCCAAAGTCTTTAATCACACGAATAGGCTCCATGGCATAGCTATCTGGGTTACCACAGCTCACACAGGGCAAGTACCAAATGACCCCACTGTATTTAAAGGGCCAGAATGAGTGACATACACTCTGGTATGGCCGAATACTGTTTTTAAAGGGCCCAATCTCCCAGGGCCATAGTCAGTAGGTAGGAGGCTAGCAAACAGGCTTCTCCAGGGCCCAGTGGCGAGGTTGGTTTCGTCACACCAAGAAACAATAAATAAAGTAGAGAACGGTAAATATGTACCTCGGGCGTCTGAGCACTGGTCCCCGTCTGTGTGAAATTCTCCTTGGAGATGTGCCAGCGCCGGGTTGGAATAAACTGCGGTGGTGCACCCGGGGATCCTCATAAAAAAAAAAACCTTGCCCCTCAGGGCATGAGGTTTAGGGCCTTCACCCTTCCAATCATTTTGAGGTGCCTGTATACTGGTGTCCTCTCGGATAGTAAGGCAGCAGTGGCTGCCTGGACACCCACCCATCTCCATGCCCATAGTGGGTACTGGGCTTTTCTCAGTGATATCCTCCCAGGCCATGCGGCCAAAAGGGGTTTCCGGCCCAGATAACTCAGGCCTAACAAAGGGCACAGATAGAGGAAGCCTGTCAGAAGGGCACGGACATAGCAGGCCAATCAAATGGGCACAGACCGAGCAAGCCGCCTTAATGGGCACAGACATAGCAGGCCGTCTCAATGGGCACAGTCATAGCAGGCCGTCTCAATGGGCACAGTCATAGCAGGTCGTCCTAATGGGCACAGACATAGCAGGCCATTTTTAATGGGCACAGACATAGCAGGCCATTTTAATGGGCACAGACACAGCAGGCCGCTTTAATGGGCACAGACACAGCAGGTCGTTTCAGACATGGCTGGCCAAGTCACCTATCGGTGGTGTATCATTCAGCGGTAAGGGACCTTGGTAAGGAGGCGCTTCTAATCCGTGTAATAATAGGTCCTGGGGCACCATGCGGTAACGGGCCAGATGTAGGCTTCTGATACAGTAGTTATGGTGCATGCAGGGTACAGGCTCCCCCCAGCAGCAGGTGTACGTAGTATGGTGTAGTACAGTGTGTGGGACAACTTCAATTGTCCACCAATGAATAACCACATGCAGAATCCACGAAGCATAGAGTTAATCTGAAGGCAGGAATAATATATGCACAGTATATGTCCTTAAACATTATGGAAATCTCTACTTCATACCGTCATTTCCCATACCAGGAATCAAGTGCAAGCGTAGGAGGCTGACAAACAGGGTGATCTTGAAGTATGCACTCACCCCAGAGAAGTACTTATGCATTATGCATTCACCCCAAATGACCTAAAGTGCATAATGTAAGACATTATGCCATTTTAACCAGTATCAGCATAGAAACCTCAGTAAACATGTGATTACAATCCCATAATAAATCACAAAATAAAAAATTAATGGTAAATTAACCCCAAGAAACCTCTCTCTAAATCCTACAACACTTAAAAAACACGACAGGTCTAACTCTGGAGGAAAAAAAATATATTACCTGGTTCCCTGGAGAGGAAGCCTGCCTCTAATGTCCTCGCAGTGTACCTCTGACGGACAGTGGGGGGGGGAGGTGAGCGCGAGTGTTATTGCTCACAAGTGGTCCGTGGCAGGGGGCCACATGTAGAGGCTCTGGTCGGCGGGTGCAAGCGAACTCACAGCACCCCGCGACCGGAGGGGAAGAAACCCCAGGAGGGACAGTGCCATCGCTCTCTCCTCCTCCGGCGGCCACGTGCAGAGGCTCCGGTCGGCGGGCGGGAGCAAAAACCCAGCACCCCGCGACCGGAGGGGAATGGAACCACAGGTGGGACCGCTGGAGGCGAACTCCACGGTCCCCGAGCTCGGGGGAATTGGAGGAGGCAGAATGGGCCGGCCTCCTGGAACCCCCGAGCGGCAAATCATCGAGAAAGTCAAAATCGAAAAATACATAAAGGAGATATAAGGGGACAGAAAAGGGGGGAGAATCCCCAAAAGAGGTGAATAGAAAACCAGAGGAACACAAACTCCCCACAAACCCAAGAGCAATAGACAGAGGGGCATAAGGTTAAACACACAAACAAGTCCCCAATAATAAAAAAGTAAAAACACTCTAAGTAAAATCATACAGCCACCCACTAATAATAGCAGGAGGCAGTGGTACTCTGACCTGTACTGTCTGCGGAGCAGCAAAGAAAGAGGAAATGTTGCATGGGGAGGGGAGTTTTATAGTACCTAACTTTTTTCTGATTGGTTGTTTTTCTGTGCTGCTGTGGAGTTCTAGTAAAGAGAGACTTAAGCAAATATGAAGTCTCCTGTCATGTTATAAAATTCATTTTTTTAATACCATGTAAAGTTGTTTTTTAATATTTTGAAAATACATAAAGATAAAAAAAATAACTGTGGTATACATTCCAAGCACTGACATGCAATAAAAACTAGAACAAGGACATTTCAGTGGAGCATCATAGACAACTCATACAACATAATTGCAGTGAGATAGTTGTCACAACTCGCTACACCATCAGCTGACCAAGATAAGCCTATATATACTCTAGAGTCTAGACTGTATACATCCAAAGGGAGTCTACCTATACTTTTAAATAATCCCCAACTCTACAACTCTGCAGCCCCCCCAATACCCACCCTCCTCCCCACCACCCCCTGAACTTAATCTGCCAATGCTGCATTGTGTGAAAACACTCTACCTTCAGTTTGGTCCCTGAATCCACGATGGGCATTCATGCTGATTTCAACTTACTACGAGGAGTTTAGCATTATAAGCACTTTAAAAACCCTTTGTAAATAATCCTATAATTATACATTACACAAGTCCTGACTTGGAAACTCACAGACAGAGTCAATTTATAAACATCAGTAAGAAAACCAATTCCTTTTTAAGTTGTGATGGTGAGATCCCAATTTAAATGGGCACTACAGTCACCAGAACAACTCCAGCTTAATATAATTGTTCTGGTGAGTATAATCATTCCCTTCAGGCATTTTCATGCAAACACAGTGTTTACATTGCCCCTAGGGACACCTCCAAGTGGCCACTCAAGGTGCTTCCTGGCTCAGTGCTGCACAGTAGGCAGCACTGCCGTTCAGCGTCTCCACGCTCTGCATGGGGACGCTGAATTTTCCTCATAGAGATGCATTCATTCAATGCATCTCTATGAGGAAGTGCTGATTGGCCAAAACAGTGTTTGTCCCCTCCCCCTTGCTGGTTTTAGCCAATCCAATGCTTTCCCCATGGAAAAGCATTGGATTGGCTAAAAAGCGGCACTTTTGATGATGTCACCAAGGGGGTGGGGCCAGCACAGGCAGACCTGCGCGGCCCTGGAAATAAGGTGAGTTTTAATTCATTTTAAGGATGCTAAGTGGGGGGCAAGCCACCTAAATGGTGGGTTCAGCAATATAGGGTCAGGAATACATGTTTGTGTTCCTGACCCCTATAGTGTTCCATTAATGAAAGAGACTGTTTTTATTTGTCAACTGCAGCCAGCATTTTTCAAAAATGATTTCTCTTTTGTAACCCACCATCTGTCAAACTCTGAGGTATTAACTTAGCTTAGTAAACTTTGTGTTTTTGCCTACTGCATAGAACTGTATTGCTATAAATATAATATGGATAAAACTGTTTACTTTTTATATTTCTTTAGAATCTTCTTGTTTACTTTGTCTAGTGCGCATTTTGTGATTTGTTTTATGTGGCTCTGTCAATGAAAGCGTTAAACATGTGTGATCTCTGCCAACTCAGCAAATACATTAAGCAATTACGTTAATCTTGATTGTGCTTCTTTAGTTATGACTCAGCCAGTTTCATGAACCTATATTTAACCAAAGGCACAAATTAATATTGTTGTCTGCAGCAGGCAGAGGATGATGCAGTTGGACGAATATGTGCCTTGCCTTGATGTCTAGTGTAGTTTTACATTAAAGAAAAGTCTGCAATTAATTGATGATCATAATCGATTTTTTACCTTCCTGCCTCATCTGATCAAAAACTTACATTAAAAAATACAGAGGTTCCAGGCTCAAAGACACAACGCTGGATTTTGGTGCACTCTATTACAATATTAGGACTGTTGTGTTCTGTTAATACAGGACAAATAGATTCATGCTGTTCACACCAGATTCTTACCATGCATTCTGCAACAGAATTTGAGATTTGTCAAAACAGAGTACAATTGATCCAATTTCAGCAGTCCCAGTTTGTCAAAATGACCTTGTAGTAGGTCAAAACATTACTGTTTCGTCACTTTTTTGACCCAGTAAACCTGCCTGTGGTTTGAACGCCTTGAAACTTTTTTTCCGGTTGGTCCATGTTTAGTGACACATACCCACTGCAGCTTTGTCATGTCAAACAACGTCACCAGTGGGGTCTTTGCATTTTTGGCAAAGACCTCACAAAGTGACAAGTCTGCTTGCATGGTTATGGCCAAGGTGGGAGCAAACAGGAAAATATACTTACTGGTGATTCTAGAGACAATTGAGCATTCTAGGTAATTTCTGAGATCTTGGATCCAATACATCCTGCATCATCATAATTCATCATACCAGTGTTTCCATAATTTATCTTGCACATATTAATGTCTAGTTGAGCAAAAACTGAATATCTTTACTTGATCAGTATTCTTTATATATTACTTGAAATCCAGATGTTTAGCAACAACATAATGTAAGTGAAAATAAATAATTTTTACAAACTTTTGTCATAAAGGTCATCCCCTCATATAATATTATTAGTCTTGTGGGGTGATTAAGGATTTTAAATATTTTTTTAATTTTTTTAGAAATCATAGGTTAGAAGTACTATATTATAGCAAGGAAACGTTTTTTCTACTATTATTTTTTGCTCCATATGCCATTTATTGAGTAGGGGAAAGAGAGATGCTCAGCTCTATCTTGGATAAAGATGCGTTGCATGGAACCCTTTGCATCAATGATTGTGATACCAGTGCATCGTGATTGTGATCAGTAGTAGCACTGGCACTGAAAGGACTCCGACATGACACATTAGATCTGCTTACACTGTAGCCACCAAAAATATAATAATTTGGTAACCTGTTTGGTCTACCGCTATCAGGGTACCTCAAACATTTTAGGAGCGTAGAAGCAGAATAATTTACCCAAATGAAGTCATCTCGTGAGGCCTTCAAATCCCATTACTAGCAGAGACAGTATTTTATACTTAACCTAATTTAATGTAACACTTTATGCACCTTAATACCATCACTGGGTAACATGTCGCACTTATCGGTAATGCAATAGCACCTCAAGCATATTAGAAGTGTCATATCAGGAAAGAGACATGTAGGGAGATTTCCATTTAAAATGAGCTTAAGATGGGGAGGGGGGGGGGGCACAGGAGTGTGACATTCAGTATTGATGTAGAAAAAATAAAGGTAAAATGGACATGTTAGATGTGGATCAGCTAGCTATACAATGTAGAGTAAAAGGGGCAGAGGGAACTGATGTAGAAAAATAAGATAATATTGCAAGTGACAGAGGGAGATATTGATACATAGGGTAGGAATTCCTGCATCAAAGTCCTTTTTTCCAAGATGTTCTAAGGACCTGGGGCAAATTACATTCCAAGTGGTTTTGCTTATGGCCAATGGGTTGTCATTAACGTAGCTGCTGGATCCAAATTATCATCTTCTGCTGATGAGACACTCTTTCAGCCAGGTGGGAGGTGCTGCTGTCAGGATACTTAAAAGTAAGAAATCCCCAAAAAGCAAACGATGCTGGATATTGTATCTGTGTCATGTCAGATTTGAATAGACAGGCTCACAGAAGAAATGCTGCACAAATCATCTTGTAATGAAGGAATCGTCTAGTGCACTAGTGGTTTGGACTGTTATATGTGTTTCAGTGGATTGTCAAAAGTTGACCAGTTGTGAATAATGTGCAAAGTATTACTTTTTTGTGAGTAGTGTGCCTTGTGCTAATGATATCTACAACAATCCACATGACAATGCTCATGAGAGGTGAAATCTGCCTGTTAGAACACTGATTCCACACCCCGTTTGTTTGCTTGGTTTGTTTTTTTGTTACATTTTTACAAAGTAAAGGAAGAACAGTAACAGTATCTTATCTTATCAGCCGTTAAAGGGACACAATAGTCACCAGAACAACTACAGCTTATTGTAGTATGAGGGGAAGAGGTGGTGAAGGAGGGATGGGAAGTGAAGTAATTTCCTGTGCTCTCCTGTCCTGCGGAGTGCTGAGAGAGAGAAGATGAAGAGTTACCTGGCAGATACACCAGGTATGCTCTCCCCTGCACAACCTCCATCCCTCCCTTCTGACAGCCCACCCTCCCTTCACAGACCTTTTCCCTCCCTAATAGGCTGCTATTATTATTGTATTTCATTTCACCAAGTCACTGAGGAAGTCCAATCTAAGGACGAAACGCGTAGGACGTTTTCATGGTGACATGCTGTTTGTTTTATATTTAAATGTAAGTTATTAAAATACTTTTCAAATATACTCTGGAAGTGCACTACATTTTGTATATATTTTTCTCTTTTGAGCTATGTATACCAATTCGCTGATGGATATGTGAAGAGGGACAACACAGTGGCTATTGAAGAAAAATTTATAATTCAAGGCTGTTTTTACACCAAAAATTTGTGAGTGACCAATTGTGATTGCACACTATTATTAGTCCCCACACAGTTAAACGCTATGTTTTTTTATTTGATTTGCATTTAGCAGATTATCCCCTATTCTATTTGTATATACTTGCTGAAGACAAGAGGAAGTCTATGGGGATTTACCTGGATACTTCACCTAAAACACAGGGAAGTCCTGGTTTGCTTCAAATTGTATAGTTTTTCACTGGGGATGTGTTCACATATATTGCTGTTTTTCCTTTCCCTCCCTTCACTGACCCTCTCCCTCCCTGCTCAGACCCCCTAACTTCACAGACCTTCTCCCTTCTTGCTCAGCCCCCCTTCCTTCACAGACCCTCTCCCTCCCTGCACAGACCCATTATCTCCCTCCCTGCACAACCCCAGTCCTGCTCTCCCATCACAGACCCTCTCCCTACCTGCTCAGACCCCCTCCCCTGCACAGTCTCCCTTCCTTCCCTGCACAGAACCTCTCCCTCCCCTGCACAGACCACCTCTCCCCTACAGCCCCCTTTCCCCTCCTTCTTGCACACACAGATCTCCCTTCACAGAGCCCCTCCCTCCCTGCGCAGATTCCTCCCTCACTCCCTGCACAGATTCCCCCTCTCTCCCTGCACAGATCCACCCTTCTCTCCCTGCACAGATCCACCCCTCTCTCCCTGCACCCTCACAGTCCCCTCCCTCCATGCACTCACAGATCCCCTCTTCAATAAGTGGCAATAAAATTCTACATTGCCACTTTATTGGTGAAACTGACAATTGTATTGGAACTTATTCAACAAAAAATATTTTGTGATGGAATAGAGTTTGTATTTGGGTCGAGAAAGGGGCGGCAAACTCAGGGACAGCCCTGGGCGGCAAAAGCTCTAGCTACGCCACTGATTACAGCCTAGTGATAACTTTACAGGCCATTCCTAAGATGGCTGCTAGAGATGCTTCCTGGGGCAGTGCTACATAGTTTGCTGCACTGCCATTCAGTGTCTCCACCCTCTGCATGCAGGGCCGGCGCTTCCATAAGGCGGCACAAGCGGCCACCCTAGGGCGCCAGAGCAGTGGGGCACAAAAATCCGAATCCCCTGCCAAATTACCTGTCTCCCTGCAGCCTGCACAGTGCAGTTAGTGAAGTCGGCCGGCCTCTCCTGATGATGTCAGGAGAAGGGGGCGTGGCCTACACTGCTCTTCTCCCAGGACCGCTGGCGACTCTGGGAAAAGAGCAGTGTACATCACGCTCCCTCCTCCTGACATCATCAGGAGAGGTCAGCCGACTCTAATGGCTGCTGGATGCAGGCCCCAGCTCCTGTCTCACACCTCCCTGGCCCAAGGTAAGCCTCAGAAAGGGGGCCTTTTTTAAGCAGCCCCTGTCCTAGCCCCCTGGGTCCCCACCACATTCCCTGTGTCCTCCTCTGCCCCAACATTTCCCCTGCCCCTTCCACATATCCTATCACCCCTCTAGAGCTCCTGTCCCCTCTCCAGCTCCTGCCCCCTCCAACTCCTGTGTCCCCCTCTCAGCCCTTGTGCATCCCTCATCACAGCCCCTGTTACCCCCACAACAGCCCTGTCCCCCTCTTGTACCCCTGTGCCCCATATAGCCCCTGTCCCCCTCCACAGCTGCTATCACCCTTCTAGAGCTCCTCTATCAGGTCCTGTGCCCCCCTCTCTCCAGCTCTTGTCCCCCCCATCTCCAGTTCCTCCCCCCGCCATCTCCAGCTTCTCCCCATCTCCAGCTCCTTTCCAAGACCTCTCCAGCTCATGTCACCCCCTTTACAACTCCTGCCTCCCTGTGTGCTGCCTTCTCAGCTCCTGTTCCCCTCTGTCCCCCCTCTCAGCTCCTGTTCCTTTCACAGCCCCTGTGTCCCCCCTCTCAGCTCCTGTCCTTCCCTCTCAGGGCCTGTGCCCATCACCACAGCCCATATGCGCCCCCCCACCACAGTCCCTGCTCTCCTGTGCCCTCTTTCAGACCCTGTCCCCTCCCTCTCAGGGCTGTGTTTGACTTGTGCTGGCTCTGCCAATGACCTGCCTCCTTGACAGTCTCAGCCAATCCTTTAGGGAAGCATTGTGTTTAGCTCAGGCCACCGCTTCTGATAATGTCAGCAGACAGAGGCAGTTCAGGGGCATACAGCGGCAGAGCCAACAGCTGCAGACTTGAATACAAGTAAGATTTTATTATATTTAGGGAGGCAAAGGGGGGGGGGGAGGGGGCAACGTAGCTCTGAATGTATACATGTGGTTTTAACACTATAGGGTCAGGGATACATGTTTGTGTTCCTGATCCTATAGTGTTGCTTTAAGGCATTATATAGTATTCTTCCCTCTTTCTACATTACTTTTTATGTCGGACTCTTTCTGTCTCCGTATGATAAGAACCTTGAAAGTTACACACACACACACACACACACACACACACATATACATATATATATATATATATATATATATATATATATATATATATATATATATATATATATTCAGTTTTTCATAAAGATAGAATCTTTTTGGAAAGCTATTTTTTTTTTTTGTAAATATATTTTTATTGTATATTTTGCATCAATACTATGAAAAGCAGTGTGGACTCGCAGGTCCCATATGAGTGTTGCGATTTCGTACAATTAGGAGGATTATTGAGTATCTTAATACAGTGTGGTGACACGCAGGTCACATATGGAAGCATATTTCTGAAACATAGTGGACTCGCAGGTCCTAATAAAGGTTTATCTGCTCATTAGGAGATTAGGTCTACTCAGGTGGGGTACACTGTTGTGTTTTTTGTTTAGGATTATCTGGTTGTAATGTGCTTTCGCAGTGTGGATCGTGTAGGTTACATAGGTCCTATGTTAGGTTTGCTTATGAAGGTTTTAGTGATGTGTATGAAGTATCTATATGGGTACATATGTCGGTGGTTCCTAAGGGCCCCGAGGTTCCGATCCCTTAATTTGCGCTCCTTTGTAAACTGCATTCTGCGCAGTGTATTTTTGGGTGAACAGTAAATGATACGTGGGTGTAGCTCTCGTGACAAGGTTGTCTTGTAGTCGTGGGTGGTTGGAGCGAATGGCGTTTGTTTTCAGTGTGTGATGGGCTCCCAGGTCCATCCCAGTTATGTTTTTCTCCCTCCTCTCCTTCCCGTGTCTTATGTCCTAGCTTTGTGTAATTCAGTCTGCTGAGTTGTTTGTATGTGCGATGTGGGTACCTTGGAAGGGAGAGCTATCCTCATTCCACACGTGATCGTGGCTCTGGGAGCAGGATATTCAGTTTCTAGAGTGGTAGTGTGTGTGGTTCGTTCGTGGGTCTTCTGTTGTCTATTCCCGTCGTGGGTGTTAGCGTGTGAGTCGGCCGTGGTGGCCTGGGTGCTATGAAAGGTCCTGTGTGTTGCTGGTCGTCGGGTTCGAGAGGTTATTGTGAGTACAGTACGCTGTTGTGCCTTGCAGCTTCATGGGTGGGATTTGTGGGGTAACTGTGTGTGGGTGATGTGTTGATCATGTGAGTGTTGTGGCTGTAGTGTATGCGGTGCGTGTTACATGTTGGGGGGGGGTGACTCCCCTCTAGCTCCCTTCCCCGTCCGCCGCGTGCCTCACGTCTCGTCTCGCCATGTACATTATCCAGGGTTGCCATTTGTCAACGTGTTTCGTGAGGGTATCCCGTATGGTTGCGTGCATTTCTTCTGCGAATCTTATCTCTTCTACCCTGTTTAACCATTGCTCTATTGTAGAATAGCTATTTTTGACTGCACTGTAAATTCTTATGCACTTTAAATTCAATAATGTGTCTCACATAGGACTCGATTCTGGGGGGAAATGGGGTAATAGGCACAGCTGCCGCAACCTACCAATTTTGTAATAGCTGTTACTTGAGGTGTATAAACAGAGCATGACTTTTCACATACAATGTGCAAGATATGCCTATAGTGGAAAATCTTCCATAGACCCCCTTTTTCTATACTCCACAGGATCAAGAGTATCCTTTGACATGGCGCCTGAAAGCCTTTTTCTCTAAACAAATAGGATTCTACTTAGTATTAAAATGTTGTACCTAATACATTGATAATTTAGTGTAAAAATGGCGTATTAAAGCAATTTTTAGTCAAATATTGTTGGTATTACCATATATATCGGTATTGTTATAATACCTAAACTGGTGTTCATGATTCTTATTATCCAGCCTCAATGCGTGCAAACAGAAGTCAAAAGTTCATGCATGCCTGGCTAACTATTCATTGGAAAAATCTAACTTCTGGTACATTGCAGAATGTCTGCCAAATAAAGAATTTACACAGGCTTTGTCATTTACGACATAATACTCCATTATATACAAACCCAATTTACTTTTTTTCATTAATAGTATATCCTGTAATAGCGAATCAACAATGCTCTGTAGGTTTACCTTACCAAATCTAATTTGGTTTCTTAAACCTGCTCTGTTTTGATTTATTAAAAGTTGGCAAATGTATCTCACTACCCAGAACCCTGGCATAAACACTAGTGATGAAAGATGAAGTGACAAATTCATAGTTTTTTATGTTTTACATGGTATATCCCAACTAACTCTTCTAAAATGTGTTTTTGTAAAACATTAAAGGAACGCTATAGTCACCTAAATTACTTTAGCTAAATAACGCAGTTTTAGTGTATAGATCATTCCCCAGCAATTTCACTGCTCAATTCTCTGTCATTTAGGAGTTAAATCACTTTGTTTCTGTTTATGCAGCCCTAGCCACACCTCCCCTGGCTATGATTGACAGAGCCTGCATGAAAAAAAAAAACTGGTTTCACTTTCAAACAGATGTAATTTACCTTAAATAATTGTATCTCAATCTCTAAATGGAACTTCAATCACATACAGGAGGCTCTTGCAGGGTCTAGCAAGCTATTAACATAGTAGGGGATAAGAAAATCTTAATTAAACAGAACTTGCAATATAGAAAGCCTAAATAGGGCTCTCTTTACAGGAAGTGTTTATGGAAGGCTGTGCAAGTCACATGCAGGGAGGTGTGACTAGGGTTCATAAACAAAGGGATTTAACTCCTAAATGGCAGAGGATTGAGCAGTGAGGCTGCAGGGGCATGTTCTATACACCAAAACTGCTTCATTAAGCTAAAGTTGTTCAGGTGACTATAGTGTCCCTTTAAGCAGATGCCTACTATTCGTCCATTCCCATACAAGTTCAGTTATTTGTGATGTAAATTCACAAAATCAGGGCAACTCAGAGGAACCAGAAACTCTAAGGCTGGGTACCTCTTCCTTCCAGGAGACAATGGAGCCTACACTGACTTCAGTAGGAACTAAAAAGAAAAAAAAAACCTCAATGCAGAGCAACTAGTGATATATTTGCTTTTATTCCCCCAATTATCTCTCAGTGAGTAATTAGCTCTCAAACTTCATGATTCCAAGTTGCTTGAACGGGGGGTGATGTCTCAAACTGTGACTTTAATATGTTACCCTGACTTTAAGGACCATGTATGTTGACAGAATGCTGTATAGAAAGAATGTGAATAGTAAGTTGGTTTGAATAAATTATTCATTCTAATTTCACAGTGCGCTTGTAGCATAAAAATGATACAAATTAAACTGTAAGAAATGTGTACTATAACTCTTAGATAGAGCACTAGGAGTCACAGTTTCAGTTTCTTGCAAAGTCTGACTTTCATCCTTCTAATGGTTATAAAATTAGTTTATTTAAGTCTGGTAATTATAGCATTTAATCCCAAGGATGTCTTTGAAAACGATCAAATACTGCATGTACTCATGAAGCCAATCCATGTTGTTTTCACAGGTATGGCAAATATTGAATACTCTTCCATGTTACTGCGTGACTGATGGCTCATGAGAATCCCACTTTATTTAAAGATGGATTGATCATATGACTCTTTGATAATAAGGTTATCCGTGGTTAAGAACCCATGATGTGTGATGGTTTGACCCCAAATCTCTTCTTTTCTACAAGCTGCTTATTTCTAGAAATGTATTGCCTATAAAATAGCTTACTGATACTATCAAGGCTTTGGAGTAAGCGGTAATCTCTAAAAAAGGAAAAGATAAAGAGGTATTTTTGTGCCCATGATATTCACATCCTAGTGGACACAGGTGGTCTCCCAAGATAGCACGATGCCAGAGTAGCACACAGGCAACCCAGAGAGAATAAAAAAGAAGAAGCAATATGCTGAAGATTTAATCAGAAGCTTTAATTCTACAACAGATATGAGAAGTACATAGCTACCCAGCCCAATAAATAAAGTACAGCACTAAATAAGTAAAGGCCAGGATCAAGGCTTACGGCAACCAGACTTTAAAGTTACAGAAAGAAGTCTTTGCCTACATTGATGCAATTGACCACTTGAACATTTTCTACTACTGGCGAGGAAATGCAAGCTATGCTAGTTGAATTGAACAATCTGCAGATTCATGGCAAGTGGGAGAAGGTCCAGTGACAATGCTTGTCCATATGCTTTTTTAACCCCTCCTATCAGATATTCCTGATCTTACTGATATTCCTGACGTTTAGGTAGGACACGCCCAGCTAGCCATAAAGGTCTGGAGTGCAAATGGAGAGGAATTTCTTAATTGTATTATGTGTTTTCATTTATACCACACCAAGGAAGCTATCATCAAGACATACAGAGAGAACAGAATATTCTATAAAGACAAAACATCACAAATCTTAATAGGGCTGCGCCCCTCTACAATGCAGAGACACAGGATGTGAAAATCTCTGACTGATCTCTTGCAGACTCATCAGATCAATTTTGTCTAGGTCAACCAATTTAAAATCTTAGCCTTCTAAAATGGAAGACTACAATAATGCAGTCAATATCCGACCCATGACGCTCCCTCTTAACCCTGGACAACTCCCCACTGAAGGACATTCTTCTTCTTCATTTTAATCTGTTTATTTCTCTTTAATCTGTTTGCAAATTATTGTGAAATGGGAAAGTCATGTGTCAGTGTTTGCTGATGTCACAAAACTAGGTACAGGAATATAGACTGAATAGGATATAACTTCTCTAAAAAAGGTATTTGGGTAAATTGGGTAACTGGACAGACAAGTGGCAGATGAGATTTAAAACAGATACATGCAAAGTCATGCATTTTGGAAAAAGGAGCCCACAAGCAACTTATACATTAACCCCTTAGTGACCAGACCGTTTTTCAATTTTCTTACCGTTAAGCACCAGGGCTGTTTTTACATTTCTGCGGTGTTTGTGTTTAGCTGTAATTTTCCTCTTACTCATTTACTGTACCCACACATATTATATACTGTTTTTTCACCATTAAATGGTCTTTCTAAAGATACCATTATTTTCATCATATCATATCATATAATTTACTATAAAAAAAATTATAAAATAAGAACAAATTTTTAAAAAAACTTTTCTAACTTTGACAACCTAAATCTGTTACACATCTAAAACCAACAAAAAACACACATGCTAAATAGTTTCTAAATTTTGTCCTGAGTTTATAAATACCCAATGTTAACGTGTTCTTAGCTTTTTTTTTTGCAAGTTATAGGGCAATAAGTAAAAGTAGCACTTTGCTATTATCAAAACAATTTTTTTCAAAATTAACAAAAGTTACATTGTAACACTGATTTATGTCAGCAATCCCTGAATACCCCTTCACATGTATATATATATATATATATATATATATTTTAAAAGAAGACAACCTAAGGTATTAAACTTGGAGTATTTTGACTCTTTTCATGCAACCATTTTACCACCAATCTATGCCAAATTAGAAAAACTAAAAAATAATTGGTGATTTTTTTTGACACACATAGCATCTTAGGAATACATGTACTGAGAACTTTAAGGGTTACTGCCAAAGAACACCCCAATATGTGTTCAGCAACATCTCCTGAGTACAGTGATACTCCCCATGTATAGGTGTTTCGGGTTCTGTGGGCGCTAAAAGACCTTATTTGGAGGGTGTGCATTCCAGTTTTCCAACTTGGAATTTTCACAGCTGGTCATCATGCCTCCATGTCTTATTTGGGATTTTTTTGAAGCTGGCCAATGTATTTTACCTCATCAAACCATATATTTTTGTAAAGAAGACACCCTAGGGTATTTCAAATGGTGGTATTTTTTTTATTTTTTTTCGGTAATGCATGTATTCATAGTATTGACAGAGAGAGTATAAAGTTTGTGCAGTATGTAATACCTGTTTGAACTAGTTTGAATGTATCTTATTGGGCTACATACAGCCAGGCCCTTGAATCGTCTGTCCCCTTAAGCCAGCTTGGTCACACTCAAAATAACAGTGTATCTCTGTACTAGTATGTAAATCCCTGTCCTTACAAGATCGTAAATGCTACCGGGATTTCTGGAGTATTTCCCAGCTTCAGGCTGGGCTAGAAGAATGTAGGGAGAGTTAGATAAAGTATGAGAGAAAGAAGAAAAAGCGAGATAGGAGAAGGTGAACTACTGCTGTAGGGTATGTAGGCGGAGGTGGTGATCAGTGGTGTTATTTTTGGACTGTAAAGGTTTGTAACAGGTAAACAGGAAGGGGAGGGAGAGAGAACTATAATCTGCCCCTGATTGCATCTCATTATAGGTCAGCTGTTGGCGGGTTTGCATTAATGGAGTCCTCTTGGCACCCCACCCATTTTTCCCATCTTTCCCACACAGCTATTTTTATGTTAGACCTGTTAGAATTCATATGAGCTATCTTTTCGTATCTCCCATTGATGGATACTTGTTGCACCACTTCTCTCCTGCTGGGAGCTGTGGAGGACTTCCATCCTCTTGCTATCAATAAGTTTGTTACTACCAGTATATAAGATTAATATCCCTTGTTGCCTCGTGAGGTCATTTGGGAACATAAACAGGAGAAAGTGTTTGACGGATGTACTAGTTGTTTTTTTTGATGACCTCTGAAATCAGGGTTGCCATCTTTTCCTGAAGGGTTTGATCACTGCGCACTCACACCAAATATGCAGCATGGAACCTTTCTCTGTGGTGCATCTCCAGCATCTGTCAGATGCAGTTGGGAATATGTGGACCAAGTGCGCCGGTGCTAGGTACCATCTGGTTGCTATCTTTCGTATTAGTTCGACATGGGAAATGCACCTAGTATATGGTTGATGTATCTTAAAGACTCTCGACCAGTTGGCAACAGAGATCTCGTGTCCCAGGTCCCTCTTCCACTCCTCGAGTATTTGGGTACAGGATAACTCGTGTCCCATATAACTGTGTCGTAACAGACTGAGATAACATGTTTTTTGGTATGGTGCCTATGCACATTTTCTCTATGATAGACAGATCGGTCATCATGGACAGGGCAGGAGATCATGTCTGTTTGACGTTCTTTAATAGGGATTGGAATTGTAGATATAGCAAATATCTTGTGTTGACCAGAGGCTGGCCTAGAGTATTAGTTTGTTTCCGCTCCACATTTAGTGGAGGAATGTCAGTATATAATAAATAAAAAATGTAGAGGATTAGCGCCACTCTAAAAAGACACTGGTGAGAATATTATAACCAACATAAGATGCCTTATGGTCCTACTCAAGTTTTTAGAGCTTTAAACCAGCTCTAGTATGAAAGGCGAACAGTGGTACAATCCCCACTTATAGGATACGTGAAGAATGGTTTCAATGATGTATGGACCAAAAAATAGAAAGAAACAACAATAGTGCTCACTGTATAAAATCAACCAGAAGAATAAATAAGAGGATATTACTCACATTTGCCAGAGCACACAAACTGCTTTATGGATAGGGCGTGAGTGGAATAATCCCCACCTGAGGATTTCTTGAGTAGTTCTTGCTGAGAGTAAAATCAGGATACCAGGCAATAAAATAGTAAAATAATAATAATGGAGTAAAAAGAGTAACATGGCACACTCAACGTGAAACTAGCCAAAATACCTTTATTAACACAGTAGTAAAACAAATTAATAGGGGGGCTTCTTCAAGTGTACATAGTATTAGCCTGGTACATGAGGGTCCAAACAATCAGCAAATTGAAAATGGTGTCTTATTTGACCTTTGACCCTAAACAATGTTACATAGACTCAGCAAAAATTTGAGCTGGAAAAACAGCTCAGTGGGCTTATGCACCACCAGCAGAATATGCCCAATACCTGGGGGCTGAAAGCTCAAATTCCCCCATCCCTCCAAGACAAAAGCAATCCAATTTTTCTAACAAGAGGGATTATGATCAGGTGGGCAGACTCAATATGCTATTGGAATTAGGATAGGCATTGTGGGTGGGGATATACGTATACATAAAAATATACACACTTAAAACTGTAGACCATTATAGGATTTAAAGAATGTTAAAATAAATATAAAATCAAGTTATATATAAAACTATAGATACATAAAGCAATAAAACTGAGAAAGTATGTACAGTTAATTATAGCTGTTTTTTTATATAAAAATGTATATGACAGAGTTAAACTTAAAATCTATATATATAGGAATAAAGTATATAAAGGGGGGTAAAAAAAAATATATATATATATATATATATATATATATATATATATATTGTATAGGATGTAATAGGATAAATTCTTAAAAAGTTATAAAAAGTTTAAAAGGTCAAAATCTACATTCAGGCCTTTTCCTCCGGAAAGTACTTACCATCATCTTTTATTGGACTCTCTATCTTGGACATATATTCAATAATTTATATTTTATATTTTTTATTATTCTATTTATCTTATTTTACATTTACTTGTATTTTAGGTCTCTTATTCTATCCCATTTTTTAAGTGTAGACCTATTTAAGGCATCTTATGTTGGTTACAATATTCTCACCAGTGTTTTTAGAGTGGCGCTAATCCTCTACATTTTTTATATTGTGTACTAAAGTCAGAATGTAGTTTGAGACAATGTATTATAACATGGTCCAGATTAATTGGCATGGCCTGTGTTTTGGTGGTGTTTAGCTTGTAGTATGAGAATTTGCTGTATTCCCTTCGGGTGTCTGAGTGCAGGTAGGGACGCGTCTGGTTGAATTATGGTGAACAGGACATTGTCTGCGAAAAGACTGAGTTTGTCTTCTGTCTGTCCAATGTAGACTCCTGATATTGCCGTGTTTGATCTTATTAGAGTCGCTTCAAGTGTGAGGACATATAGGAGGGGGAAAAGTGGGCAGCCCTGTCGTGTTCCGTTTGTTATAGCGAAGGATTCAGACAGAAAGCCTCCATATAGCACTTTGGCGGTAGGCATATTGTAGACCGCCTGAACCACTGAGAGGAAGGGTTCGGGAAAATTATATTTCCTTAATACAGCCTCTTGACTCTGTAATGACTGTGACACACACATATATATTTATTAGACTTGTGCACTAGTGAAATTTTTGTTTCGTAAGAATGATTTCGTACTAAATAAAAAAATTATTTTGTCAATCCTGAATTTTGTTCGTAATCCATTCGTTAAAAAATGTTTTAAAAATAATTAGTTTTTGTCCATTAGGACAAAGAAAACACTGCGCATGCAAAAAAATAAATAAATAAAAAACGCAAGTAGGGAGCAGGCAGCGCTACAGCTCCCTCCTTGTAATAGAAACCATTCCTACACCCCTGCATTACAACCTATGGGGTTCACTATGAAAGGGAGGTTAAATCCTCTTGCATGCCCCTACTCGCGGGTATGTCCAAGGTCAGGAAGGGGTTAAAGGAACACTATAAAGTCAGGAACACAAACATATATTCCTGGCCCTATTGTGTTAAAACCACAATCTAGCCCCCCACTCCTTTCACCTAAAGATAGCAAAATCTTTATTTTATTCAAGTCTGCAGCTGCTGGCTCTTCCCCTGATCTGCTGGCTTGGTTGACATCGTCAGAAGTAATTCCCTGAGCCAATCACAGTGCTTTACATAGTTACATAGCTGAAAAGAGACTTGCGTCCATCAAGTTCAGCCTTCCTCACATATGTTTTTGCTGTTGATCCAAAATAAGGCAAAAAACCTAGTCTGAAGCACTTCCAATTTTGCAACAAACTAGGAAAAAAAATTCCTTCTTGACCCCAAAATAGCAGTCAGATGTCTCCTTGGATCAAGCAGCTATTACCCCACTAATTAGAAATGATATCCCTGTATGTTATGTTTTTGCAAGTATTTATCCAATTGCAGTTTAAACATCTGTAATGACTGTGACAAATCCACCTCTTCAGGCAGAGAATTCCATATCCTTATTGCTCTTACTGAAAAAAACAAAACTTTTCTTTGCCTTAGATGAAATCTCCTTTCTTCCAGCCTAAATGTGTGACCTCGTGTCCTATGTATAGCCCTGTTTATGAATAGATTTCCAGATAATGGTTTGGATTGGCCCCGAATATATTTGTATAATGTTATCATATCCCCTCTCAGGCGCCGTTTTTCCAAACTAAAACACATTTTATTTTTTTAACCTCTCTTCATAACTTAAATGCTCCATTCCTTTTATCAATTTTGTAGCTCGTCTCTGCACTTTTTCTAGTGCCATGATATCTTTCTTTAGAACAGGTGCCCAAAATTGCACAGCATATTCAAGGTGTGGTCTTACCAGCGATTTATAAAGAGGCAAAATTATATTTTCTACCCGAGAATTTATGCCCCTATTTATACATGACAAAACCTTACTGGTCTTAGCAGATTGACATTGCATATTGCTGCCTAATTTGTTGTCTATAACAATTCCCAAATCCTTCTCGTGTGCGGTTATCCCTAGTTCACTACCATTTAGGGTGTAAATTGCTTGTGCATTCTTAACCCCGAAGTGTATAACTTTGCATTTCTCAACGTTAAATTTAATTTGCCATTTTAGTGCCCAGTCCCCCGATCTATCCAAATACCTCTGCAGCAAAGCAATATCTTGCTCACATTGTATTACTTTACAAAGTTTTGTGTCATCTGCAAACACTGGTACATTCCCATAGGATTGACTGAGACTGTCATGGAGGCAGATCCTGGGCAGAGCCATCACAAGCTGAATACATTCCTGGCCGAACAGCATCTCCTCATAGAAATGCTATGAGGAAAGTTTAGTGTATCCATGCAGAGAGTGGAGATACTGAATGGCAGTGCTGCCCACTGTGCAACACTGCCGCAGGAGTCATATAAGGAGTAGCCAGTGGGGGAATCCCTAGGCTGTACGGTAAACACTGCCTTTTCTCTGAAAAGACAGTGTTTACTGCAAAATGTCTGATGGGGAATGATTATACTCTCCAGAAAAAATGCAATAAGCTGTAATTGTTCTGGTGACTATAGTGTCCCCTTTAATAGGGTTGAGTAAAGGATAACAGTAAATGAAAAGCATTTGGAACAAAATATAGACAACAATACAAGGCAGCATTGTGCAATGTCTTAAGCAGGACCGGCTTAAGGTCCCATTGAGCCTGGTGCTGACAATTACGATTAGACCTAATTACAGAATCGTATCAACAGAAAATACTCCCAAGAATCATGTAACTGGTGGAGGTAGTGCTGGTGGAAACTCACATGATGCATTTATAAGAATATACATACCCAATGCTAAACTCTGGTTTTCATCTCTCAATCAAACCCATGTTCCCCAACATTGGCGTCCTGTGAAGCAGAACATTGGTGGGCGGGGAAAAAGGGAGGTGGGCCAGTGACATGAATCACCCCACTAGCCCTGCCCAAAGAATCGGAAGGCCAACATGGCATAAATGCATACCAACCTGTCTGTCAATCACACAGACTGGCCAATTAAGGGCACACTATGCAGACAGCATTGTTTTAGCACTTTGAGCTTGGCGCAAATGGGTCTAATTATGCATTTGCTCTACATTTTCTGGGGACAGTTCTCTGATGTCCCACAGCACTAACATGACCACCCCTCTTTTCATTCTTACTAGAAGGCAGAAGTGTCCAGCCTGGGACATAGACAATGTAGCTGTACTGAGTGTAGACTTAAGGGCACATGACATACTTTTAGAGTGGCCAAAGCATAAAAAACATTGCACAGTACGCAAAGTCAGCTTTACAGTAGCTAATTTATAGTCAGCCAGTTCATATACATTTTGTTACCCTACAGCAGTGCCGCACTGGGAAAAAAATTGGGCCCGGAAAATTTTTAATCGCAGTGGCCCACTAAGAAGGGGGCGGGGCAGAGAGGGTGTGTTTTGTCATCACCAGTGACAAGCACGCCCCTCTCATATTGAGCATGTTGGTTCAATGCTCTTCCAGGACAGACCATGAGCAGAGCTCTTTTGAAGAGCTCTAGCATGAGAAAACAACCTGTATTTGTTCTGCACAGTGCCAGCAAATGTAATAACATGCTTGCACTGTGTTTCCTTGCAACTTGTCTCTGGTGTATCTAAATTGTGCATGTGTTTGGAGCCTGCTTGTGGGATTGCGTGTGTGTAGAGTGAGCTGGTTGTGGTGTGGTATTGTTTAATAAGGTCGGTTTTAGTCGTGCAATGTAATCAGGGCCGCCACCAGAAATGTTGGGGCCCCTAACTCAGCTCAGGGTCTGGGCCCCCTGGGGCCTGCCTCCAAATACCGCCCACTGGGTCCGCCTCCAAATACCGCCCACAGGAATACACACACAGACACAAACACAGACACTGATACAAAAGGACACAGATACATACTAAGAGACACACACGCATACATACTGACACACACATACTGAGACAGGCATACATAGTGACAGACAGACACATACTAACATACATACAGACATACATGCGGACTTAAAGACACATACATACATACACACACACATACATACATTCATACAGACACTGACATCCATTCATAATGGCATACAGACATACATTCATAATGGCATACAGACATACATACATACAGACTGACATACATACATACAGACTGACATACATGCATATATACAGACATACTGACAGACATACATGCATACAGACATCCATACACACATTCATAATGATATGCAGACATACATTCATACTGACATATATACATATATAATGACATACAGACATATATATATATACATATATATATATACAGACAGACAGACAGACAGACAGACAGACATACATAGACATACATTCATGCAGTCAGACAGACATACATAGACATACACACAGACATACACACAGACAGACATGCATGCATCCAGACATACATACATACATACACATACATACAGACACACAGACAGACAGATACACAGACATACATACACAGACAGACATGCATACATACAGAAATACATACATACATACATACATACAGACAGACAGACATACATACCGGTGCGGAGGAGGAGGGGGGAGCTGACAGGAGCTGCAGGAGAGGTGAGTAACAGCTTCCTGCCAGCCCCCCTCCTACACAGTGCACACCACTGGACCACCAGGGAGTGAGAGCCCCCCTCCCTGCCATGTATCAAGCAGAGAGGGGGGACGAAAATCAAATTAAATAATAATAATACACTTATAAAAAATACCAATTTCTATTGAAACCTGCATAAAAAAAAAAATATATATATATATATAAACCGAGGACACACTCTTAACACCTAGAGGACTTCAGCAAGCTAAAATGTTTTAGGGGGCCCGATTGTTCATAACATTTGTGTGTGGGAAAATTATTAGAATGATTAATAAGGGATCATATTCAGGAATCCATGGTGGACAACAATATCATTAGTAGAAATCAACATAGGTTTATAAAAAAGACTGATCATATCAAAATAACGTAATTGTATTCTATGAAGAAGCTAGTCGAAGTACATATCAGGGCATTGCATTGGATGTGATAGTTTTTTTCTTTTTCTTAGGTATCTGTCTGATACAGTTCTTAACAATATGTTACTAGACAACATAAAAGTAATTGGTTATATGTGCAGAGAGAAGTTGTGCATGGAACGTTTTTAATTTGGATAGTGGTACTAAGTGGTGTCCCTCAGGAGTCTGTTCTGTAGTGTGAGCAGGATATTACTTTGCTGCAGAAAGATAGGGGAAATGAAGGAGACCGCCTTGTGGCAGATGAAATTGAATGTAGATAAATCGAAAGGTTTGCATTTTGGAATGAGGAATGCGTTGGCAATATATACACAAAATGGCACTGAGTTTGGTAAAATAATAAATGAGAAGGACATGGGAATAGTTATAGACAATAGGCTAAGCAGCAATGTAACATTTTTGGTGGAGATTATGTTGTAATTTCAATAATGGAAGGACACAATAACATGAGTATTAAATAAACATTTTTTTTTACGTTAGAGTTATTTGCATAGAGAAACAAATTTATATTAACCCCTTAAGGACCGGCCTGTTTTTGCGATGTTTGTACTTTCCGCTCTCTCATTTACGGTTCCCATACAAGTTATATATTGTTTTTTTCACGACGAGAAGGGCTTTCTTTACATACCATTATTTGTATTATGTCATATATTGTATTAAAAAAAAAAAAATATGGTGAAAAATGTTAAAAAAAAAACATGTTTTTGGACTTTTACTTGAAAAATCTTTTACTTATCTACAAAAGCTAATGAAAAAAACTGCTAAATAGATTCAAAATTTTGTCCAGAGTTTAAAAACACCCAGTGTTTACATGCTTTATTGCTTTTTTTTTGCAAGCTTTAGGCCTATAAATACAAGTAGGAAATTGCTGTTTCAATATATATATATTTTAAATGTATCAATAGTGACATTGTAACACCGTTATCTGTCATAAATGCCCGAAACACACCTAACATGTACATATTTTTTTAAAGTAGACAACCCAGGGTATTCAAAATGGGGTATGTCCAGTCTTTTTTAGTAGCCACCTAGTCACAAACACTGGCCAAAGTTAGCATTTATATTTGTTTGTGTGTTAAAAATTCAAAAACCGCTAACTTTGGCCAGTGTTTGTGACTAGGTGGCTACTAAAAAAGGCTGAACATACCCCATTTAAACATACCTTGGGTTGTTTTCTTTTGCAAATGGTATGCCATCATGGGGCTAATTCTCATTCCTTCGCTACCATACGCTCTCAAAGGCAACCTAACCAATCTGACAAATTTCAATAAAAAAAAGTAAAATCAAGCCTTATATTTGACCCTGTAACTTTCACAAACACTATAAAACGTCTACATGTGGGGTACTGTTATACTCAGGAGACTTCGCTGAACACAAATATTAGTGTATCAGAACAGTAAAATATATCACAGCAATAATATCCTCAGTGAAAGAGCGGTTTGTGTGTGAAAAATGCAAAAAACTTCACTTTCACTGACAATATCATCGCTGTGATATGTTTTACTGTTTGAAACACTAATATTTGTGTTCAGCGAAGTCTCCCGAGTAAAACAGTACCCCCATGTACAGGATTTAGGGTGTCATAGAAAGTTACAGGGTTAAACACAGTGCTAGCAAATTAAATTATCTGGACTTTCGGCCTGGGTTGGCAGGCAGGTCCCTCGAATTGCAATCATTAAAATTACTTAATTAGGTAAAAATATTACATAAATATGCACGTATAATTTTAATAGATATACATATTTATATATTTGACGTCTACGTGTATATTTATGAAATTATTTATGTAATTATGTATGTGGACATATGTATATTTCATATTATTTTTATTTATTTATTTATACATAGATATATATCATTACATTCTAAGTGTATTTTGATATAAATATATATATATATCAATATCAAAATACTGTTAGAATAAAATTGCATATATATATATATAATTTTTTTTTAATTATTAAATTTTTTTATTTTTTGTTATTTATTTTTAATAACATATTATTTGTATTTTATAATATATATATACCATATATATAGTAATTATATATATTGTATATATTCGTGTGTAATTTAAATATAAGTGTATTTTTATATTAATATACGTATATATAAATATAAAAATACACATACTATGACATTATATATATGATACATATACATATATTATATATAGGTATATATAGATATAATACATGTATATATATCAAATATATATATATATACACATGGATAAAAAGATGGATGGATTAGGCGCTCACTATATGAAATAATAGGCCGCAGTAACCAATACAAGGACCCTAACCTTGTGAGAGAGTAACGTGAAAAAGAGGGGGTAGGAAACCGCGCCTTAGGTGTATAGAGCTAAGTGAATATACAGAAAAAATATATACGTACACAGTATTGGAAGTAGTGGTCTTCTTATACAATATGACCTCAAAAAAAGGAACATACAAAGGATAATAGTGCAATATGTTAAGTACAATGAGTATATAGGTGAAGAGTAATAACAATTTACCACTCACATATCCCAGAGCTAACCTAGAGCTCTGCCGTTAGTGCGCCTGGACGGAATAATCCCCGTCTGTGGATATGAAGTGGTCGTGGTCTCGAGCGTCTCAGGTGGAATAATATGTGGAGAGACAGAAGAATCTTGATAGTGCAATATGTATTAGTAGAATGAGGAGTGAATAAAGTGATATAAAATCAATACTCACATTTACTAGAGCAGAACTTGCTCTAGTTTCTTTAGCGTAGGTGGTATAGTCCCCACCAAGGAGCAGGATGGTGGCCGATACTGGCAGTGATGATTCTTTTATACAATATGACCTCCGAAATAAAAGGGATATACACAAAATAATAGTGTAGTATGTTTGGTACAATAGATATATAAATAGATAGTACTAATAGTTATCCACTCACATATCCCAGAGCTAACTTAGAGCTCTGCTGTTAGTACGCCTGGACGGAACAATCCCCGTCTAAGGATATATGTGAAGTGGTGGTGGTCCCAGTCGTCTCAGATGAAATAATATGTGGGGAGACAGGAGAATCCGGATAGTGCAATATGAATTATAAAATAAAAGGTGAATAAAATAATATAAAATCAATACTCACGTTTACTAGAGCAGAACTTGCTCTAGTTTTTTTGGCATAGGTGGTATAGTCCCCACCAAGGAACAGGATGATAACCAGGATGGAAGAAATAAAATTAAAATGTAAAAGTACAAAGAATTTATTTAACAAAAAAGATAAAAATAGATAAAAAGATATATTATAAAAAGTCTTTCAAAGTCCACTTAACGCGTTTCGCCTATCAAAAAGGCTTCTTCAGAAGTGTGGATATGTCCTGAAAGAGTCCGTTTATATATGAAATTCTTAAATGTAGATTCCGTCCTGGTGTGTCTTGATTGGAGTTTCCTGTTTCCTGTATCCATTGGTGAACCGCACGCGTCACATCGGAAGTGACGCGGCATGGAGACATCGAAATTTGCTATGCGTTCCACCAGTGGAACGCAAATGCTACCAGAATGGCAGCACTGCGTTCCGGTGGAGTTGGGTAATAAAATATTACAGGTTAGGTGTATTTAAAAGTATAAACGAGCTGTGCATTGTCTTAAATATCAGTGTGAGTGGGAGACAGTAAATGGCGCGCCGGAAGTGACGCGGCACTACGGAAATCAATCTGACTTGTGCGTTCCAACTGTGGAACGCAAGTGTATGGATATGTCTAGCTATGCGTTCCATCCATGGAATGCAAATAATTTTGCATACGGATTTATATTAATGTTACAAATGAATATAAAAAATGGATATTAAGAAGATAAAAAGCTAAGAAACTATAAGTTGGCAATATAAGTTGATTGAATTATAACAAGCTTTAATCTATTTAGAAAGATATATACCATACAAGATAATAATAGTGTACAGTCTTTGGTGTATCAAATGGTTAATATCAAGGCATGCAAAATATTATATACACAGATAGTCCATATGGAGAAATGGGAG
This sequence comes from Pelobates fuscus, assembly GCF_036172605.1. Taxonomy (NCBI): domain Eukaryota; kingdom Metazoa; phylum Chordata; class Amphibia; order Anura; family Pelobatidae; genus Pelobates; species Pelobates fuscus. Next base: position 251,460,117 of record NC_086322.1, read on the forward strand.
ACCCATACATAAAAAGAAATGTATATATATAAAAAAAAAGAGATGTAGCATAAAAGGATACATAGCACAATATATATGTATGAGGTGGGGAATATGATTTCAAAGAGTAGGACAACTGAATATATAAAAATACAAAAAAATAGATACCTTAAGAATGAGTATGTATATAAACCATATTTGGATAAAAATATAGATAGAATGAAATAATTGTAATGGATATAAAAAAGAAAAAATATATAAAATATATAGGAAAAATATATTTTATAAAAAATTAAAAAGGTCAAATTTCAAGAAAAAAATGTATAATTTTATAAAAAATTAAAAAGGTCAAATTCTATATTCAGCCCGTTAGGATGTAGAGTGTCCATATTAAACACCCACTCCATTTCTTTCTGTCCTATTTTTTTAATTAGATCCCCACCTCTCCAGTGATTTTTTACTGTAGCAATACCCATAAAAGTAAGGTGTTTGGGATCATTGTTGTGTTTACAAAAATGTGATGATACAGAGTGGTTAATATAGTTATTTTTAATATTCCTACAATGTTCAGCTATTCGTATTTTTAATGATCTGATAGTGCGGCCAATATACTGTAGGCCGCAGGGGCATTCTAACAGATAGATAACATTTTTGCTTTCGCAGGTGATAGTTTCTTTTATTGTATATATTTTGCCTGTATTATTAGATTTAAATGAGTTTCTTCTTTTTTCAGTAGGGTGTGTTTGTTTGCAAGCTATACAACTATTACACTTATAAAAACCTTTATTTAAAGATAAAAAATTCTGGATGTGTTTTTTGTCTCTAGTGTAGTTTTTTGTCAAATGTATTCTTAGATTTGGAGCCCCCTAAATATAATTTTTGGTTTTGTTGGAACAATATCTTTTAGAATAGGGTCTTCTTTTAAAAGGTGCCAGTGCTTGTTTACGATTTTTTTCAAATGTCTGTTTTTATCGTTGTAATCTAGTATTATAGGAAGTATTAGGTCTTTCTTTTCTTGCTGCTTCACTTTATGTATAAGGTCTTTTTGACTGACTGTAAGTGTCTGTTGTATATTTGCTTCAATCAGTTTCTCATTGTATCCTTTGTTCACTAAACTATCTTTTATTTTGTTTGATTGTTCAACAAAGATTTTATTATCCGAACAGTTTCTTCTCATTCTAATAATCTGACTCTTAGGGATACTATCCAGCCAGATTTTGTTGTGACAGCTTTTGGTGTCTATGTAGTTGTTAACATGTACATTTTTGAAGTGAGTTTTTGTGTTAATAATATTATCTTTAATATAAATATTTAAATCCAAATATGTAATTTCACTGTTGCTAATTTCTGAAGTTAATATAATACCTTCTTGGTTAGAATTTAAGAATGTGATAAAACGTTGTGCATCGGTAATGGAGCCTTTCCAGATAAAAATAAGGTCGTCAATATATCTGGAATAGGACACCAGATTCGCTGCCCAGCCATGACCACTCCAGACAAATCTTTCTTCCCATTCTGCCATAAATAAGTTAGCATAGCTGGGTGCGAATCTAGTGCCCATAGCTGTCCCTGTATTCTGAAGATAAAAGGATTTAAGGATTAAGGATTTAGGTTTAAGGTTTAAGGATTCTTTTTATCTTCAGAATACAGGGACAGCTATGGGCACTAGATTCGCACCCAGCTATGCTAACTTATTTATGGCAGAATGGGAAGAAAGATTTGTCTGGAGTGGTCATGGCTGGGCAGCGAATCTGGTGTCCTATTCCAGATATATTGACGACCTTATTTTTATCTGGAAAGGCTCCATTACCGATGCACAACGTTTTATCACATTCTTAAATTCTAACCAAGAAGGTATTATATTAACTTCAGAAATTAGCAACAGTGAAATTACATATTTGGATTTAAATATTTATATTAAAGATAATATTATTAACACAAAAACTCACTTCAAAAATGTACATGTTAACAACTACATAGACACCAAAAGCTGTCACAACAAAATCTGGCTGGATAGTATCCCTAAGAGTCAGATTATTAGAATGAGAAGAAACTGTTCGGATAATAAAATCTTTGTTGAACAATCAAACAAAATAAAAGATAGTTTAGTGAACAAAGGATACAATGAGAAACTGATTGAAGCAAATATACAACAGACACTTACAGTCAGTCAAAAAGACCTTATACATAAAGTGAAGCAGCAAGAAAAGAAAGACCTAATACTTCCTATAATACTAGATTACAACGATAAAAACAGACATTTGAAAAAAATCGTAAACAAGCACTGGCACCTTTTAAAAGAAGACCCTATTCTAAAAGATATTGTTCCAACAAAACCAAAAATTATATTTAGGGGGGCTCCAAATCTAAGAATACATTTGACAAAAAACTACACTAGAGACAAAAAACACATCCAGAATTTTTTATCTTTAAATAAAGGTTTTTATAAGTGTAATAGTTGTATAGCTTGCAAACAAACACACCCTACTGAAAAAAGAAGAAACTCATTTAAATCTAATAATACAGGCAAAATATATACAATAAAAGAAACTATCACCTGCGAAAGCAAAAATGTTATCTATCTGTTAGAATGCCCCTGCGGCCTACAGTATATTGGCCGCACTATCAGATCATTAAAAATACGAATAGCTGAACATTGTAGGAATATTAAAAATAACTATATTAACCACTCTGTATCATCACATTTTTGTAAACACAACAATGATCTCAAACACCTTACTTTTATGGGTATTGCTACAGTAAAAAATCACTGGAGAGGTGGGGATCTAATTAAAAAAAATAGGACAGAAAGAAATGGAGTGGGTGTTTAATATGGACACTCTACATCCTAACGGGCTGAATATAGAATTTGACCTTTTTAATTTTTTATAAAATTATACATTTTTTTCTTGAAATTTGACCTTTTTAATTTTTTATAAAATATATTTTTCCTATATATTTTATATATTTTTTCTTTTTTATATCCATTACAATTATTTCATTCTATCTATATTTTTATCCAAATATGGTTTATATACATACTCATTCTTAAGGTATCTATTTTTTTGTATTTTTATATATTCAGTTGTCCTACTCTTTGAAATCATATTCCCCACCTCATACATATATATTGTGCTATGTATCCTTTTATGCTACATCTCTTTTTTTTTATATATATACATTTCTTTTTATGTATGGGTCTCCCATTTCTCCATATGGACTATCTGTGTATATAATATTTTGCATGCCTTGATATTAACCATTTGATACACCAAAGACTGTACACTATTATTATCTTGTATGGTATATATCTTTCTAAATAGATTAAAGCTTGTTATAATTCAATCAACTTATATTGCCAACTTATAGTTTCTTAGCTTTTTATCTTCTTAATATCCATTTTTTATATTCATTTGTAACATTAATATAAATCCGTATGCAAAATTATTTGCATTCCATGGATGGAACGCATAGCTAGACATATCCACACACTTGCGTTCCACAGTTGGAACGCACAAGTCAGATTGATTTCCGTAGTGCCGCGTCACTTCCGGCGCGCCATTTACTGTCTCCCACTCACACTGATATTTAAGACAATGCACAGCTCGTTTATACTTTTAAATACACCTAACCTGTAATATTTTATTACCCAACTCCACCGGAACGCAGTGCTGCCATTCTGGTAGCATTTGCGTTCTACTGGTGGAACGCATAGCAAATTTCGATGTCTCCATGCCGCGTCACTTCCGATGTGACGCGTGCGGTTCACCAATGGATACAGGAAACAGGAAACTCCAATCAAGACACACCAGGACGGAATCTACATTTAAGAATTTCATATATAAACGGACTCTTTCAGGACATATCCACACTTCTGAAGAAGCCTTTTTGATAGGCGAAACGCGTTAAGTGGACTTTGAAAGACTTTTTATAATATATCTTTTTATCTATTTTTATCTTTTTTGTTAAATAAATTCTTTGTACTTTTACATTTGAATTTTATTTCTTCCATCCTGGTTATCATCCTGTTCCTTGGTGGGGACTATACCACCTATGCCAAAAAAACTAGAGCAAGTTCTGCTCTAGTAAACGTGAGTATTGATTTTATATTATTTTATTCACCTTTTATTTTATAATTCATATTGCACTATCCGGATTCTCCTGTCTCCCCACATATTATTTCATCTGAGACGACTGGGACCACCACCACTTCACATATATCCTTAGACGGGGATTGTTCCGTCCAGGCGTACTAACAGCAGAGCTCTAAGTTAGCTCTGGGATATGTGAGTGGATAACTATTAGTACTATCTATTTATATATCTATTGTACCAAACATACTACACTATTATTTTGTGTATATCCCTTTTATTTCGGAGGTCATATTGTATAAAAGAATCATCACTGCCAGTATCGGCCACCATCCTGCTCCTTGGTGGGGACTATACCACCTACGCTAAAGAAACTAGAGCAAGTTCTGCTCTAGTAAATGTGAGTATTGATTTTATATCACTTTATTCACTCCTCATTCTACTAATACATATTGCACTATCGAGATTCTTCTGTCTCTCCACATATTATTCCACCTGAGACGCTCGAGACCACGACCACTTCATATCCACAGACGGGGATTATTCCGTCCAGGCGCACTAACGGCAGAGCTCTAGGTTAGCTCTGGGATATGTGAGTGGTAAATTGTTATTACTCTTCACCTATATACTCATTGTACTTAACATATTGCACTATTATCCTTTGTATGTTCCTTTTTTTGAGGTCATATTGTATAAGAAGACCACTACTTCCAATACTGTGTACGTATATATTTTTTCTGTATATTCACTTAGCTCTATACACCTAAGGCGCGGTTTCCTACCCCCTCTTTTTCATATATATACACATATTATATATTTTTTTACACTGATTGTTTTTATTTTTACTTTATTTTCAGATTTTTCACTTGCAGGGAGACTGCCTGTCAGCACAGACAGTCCCCCTGCAGGCAGACACATGGACACTTATTGCGGTCATGTGATCGAGTGATCACATGGCCGTGGGGTCCAGATCTGCCGAGGGGGGACTGCCCGGGCAGACAGGCAGTCCCCCTGGACCGGGAGGAGAGCTGATCTCCGCCGTGGGACCGACGGCGATAAGGTAAGTTGCCGAAGACCGTTATGACGGTTCAGGTTAACCCCTTAAGGACCGGACTGTTTTTGCGATGTTGTACATTTGCGACCAGGTCTTTTTTTTACACTTTTGTGGTGTCTGTGTTTAGCTGTAATTTTCTGCTCTCTCATTTACTGTTCCCATACAAATTATATATTGTTTTTTTCAGGACAAAAAGGGCTTTCTTTACATACCATTATTTATATAATCTCATGTAATTTAATTAAAATAAAATAAAAAAATATGATCAAAAATTGAAAAAAAAATACATGTTTTTTGACTTTTACTTGAAAAATCATTTACTCATCTACAAAAGCGAATGAAAAAAACTGCTAAATAGATTCAAAATTTTGTCCTGAGTTTAAAAATACCCAGTGTTTACATGCTTTTTTGCTTTTTTTTGCAAGTTATAGGGCAATAAGTACAAGTGGGATATAGCGGTTTCAAAACATACAATTTTTAAATGTATCAATAGTGACATTGTAACACTATTATCTGTCATAAATCTCTGAATAACACCCCACATGTACATATTTTTTTTAAAGTAGACAACCCAGGGTATTCAATATGGGGTATGTCCAGTCTTTTTTAGTAGCCACTTAGTCACAAACACTGGCCAAAGTTAGCGTTCATATTTGTTTGTGTGTGAAAAAAGTAAAAAAATAAATTGAACGCTAATTTTGGCCAGTGTTTGTGACTTAGTGGCTACTAAAAAAGACTGGACATACCCCATTTGCAATACCTTGGGTTGTCTTCTTTTGCAAATGGTATGCCATCATGGGAGTAATTCTCATTCCTGGGCTACCATACGCTCTCAAAGGCAACGTAACCAACCTGGCCATTTTCAACGTAAAAATATGTGACCCATATATTTGACCCTGTAACTTTCAAAAACGCTATAAAACCTGTACATGGGAGGTACTGTGATACTCGGGAGACTTTTCTGAACACAAATATTAATGTTTCAAAACAGGAAAGCGTATCACAACAATTATATCATCAGTAGAAGTGCTGTTTGGGTGTAAAAAATGCAAAAAAAAGTCACTTTCACTGACAATATCATGGCTGTGATATGTTTTACTGTTTTGAATCATTAATATTTGTGTTCAGCAAAGTCTCCTGAGTAAAACAGTACCCCCCATGTACAGGTTTTAGGGCGTCATAGAAAGTTACAGGGTAAAATACAGTCCTAGCACATTAAATTCTCCGGTATTTCGTCCTGGGTTGTCAGCCAGGTCCCTCAAATTGCAATCAATAAAATTACTTAATTATGTAAAAATATTACATAAATACGCATGTAGAATTTAAATATATATGCATATTTATATATTTGAAGTCTACGTGTATATTTATATAATTATTTATGTAATTTTGTATATGGACATATGTATATTTTGTATTATTATTATTTATTTATATATACATAGATATATATACAATTTTGTTCTAAGTGTATTTTGATATAAATATATATATATTAATATCAAAATACAATTAGAATAAAATTTCATATAGATATAATTATTTTTTAATTTTTTATCATTATTTGTAAAACAATTTTAATTTAATTTAAATTACTTTTTATTTGTATTTTATAATAATATATATATACACAATATATATAGTTATTATATATATTATATATATACACGTGTGTAATTTAATTATAAGTGTATTTTTATATTAATATATGTACATATTAATATAAAAATACACTTAGCATGACATTATATATATGATATATAGACATATATTATATAGGTATAATATATGTCTATATATCATATATATATACACACATATATAATAATATTTTTTTTTTATTAACTATAACTTTAATTTTTTTTTCTGATTTTACACTTGCAGGGAGACTGCCTGTCAGCACAGACAGTCCCCCTGCAGGCAGAGACTAGGACACCTATTGTGACCATGTGGTCGCCCTGTTGGGCGATCACATGGCCACAGGGGTCCTAATCCGCCATGGGGAGACTGTCTGGGCTGCAGGCAGTCTCCCCACACCGGGACCAACGCCGATCGCCGCCGGGGGAACGACGGCGATCGGGTAAGTACATAAGACCACTGTGACGGTTCAGGACCGTCAGCGGTCGGCAACGGTAAAATGCCGATGACGGTCCTGAACCGTCACCGGTCCTTAAGGGGTTAAGGGGTTAAATAGCAATTACGTTTGCTTGCAGTAAACTGAATAGCACAGGATTATTATAACTCCCACAAATACAAGGCATGCAGTGACATACATACATAGACATACATACAGACAGACACACAGACATACATGCATACAGACAGACAGATACACAGACACACAGACATACATGCATACAGACAGATACACAGACATACATACATACATGCATACATACAGACAGACATACTCATACATACATAGACATACAGACAGACAGACAGACATACACCGACAGACACCCTGACTCACAGACATACACAGACATACATACACATACATGCATACAGACACACACAGAATGCTCATTTTCCAGCCACCCTCCTGTCTCTTACCTTTTCTTTGCAGGAGGGTGGCTGGGGATGATGGGAGTTGGCGAAGATCCCACTTCACTGTCGCGCGCGCGCTCCTCCCGCGCGGAGTGAGCTGGGAGGAAGTGACTACTTCCTCCCAGCAGCACTTGCAGCTGCTTTTTTTTTTTTTTAAGGGGCCCGGTTGTGCTTTACCGGCCATAGCGCTGACCGGGCCCCTGAAGGAGGGGGCCCATCGGGTGGCCCTAAGTGTGTGGGCCACCCGATATGCCCCACACGTGGGGCCCGGGCGGCCGGGCACCCCAGGGCCGCCGGGCCCGTGACAACCGTTATGGTTGTCACCCCCTGATGGCGGCCCTGAATGTAATGCATGTGTGGCTAGGGGCTGTAGAGAGTGTGTGTATGTGTGTAGAGGTGATATAGTGTTTGTAGAGGTTGTAGAGAGTGTTTGTTTACTTACAAGGAATCTAGAGGGGGTGTGTGTGTATAGGGGATCCAAAGTGTGTGTGTGTCAGGAAAGTTTGTATATATAAAGAGGTCTAGTGTGTGTTTGAAGGACCCAAAATGTGTATCGGAAATCTAGTGAGTGTGTGTACATTGCAGATTCAGAGTGTATATAGGGATCTAGTGTGTGTAGATGATCCAGAGTTGGGTAAAGGATCTAGTGTGCGTCTGTATGTAATGTGTTTAGGGGTGCAGTATGTGTATATATCTATGTTTGGAAGTACAGTGTGTGTGTGAGTGCGTGTTATATATATGTTCGGAGGGATTGTGTGTTGTGGGGAAAAAACAAACAAACAAAAATTACAGGCATTATATCCCCCCCTCCTTTCTTACCTTTAGCCTGGGAGGAGGGGACCATGCTGCCATCCCAGGTGGTGCTAGTCGTGAGTGAACTCTAGCCTGCGAGGCAAGAGTTCACTCTCGTGAGATTTGGGACGTTGCCATGAGCGAAACCCGACGGAGCTGCAAGATAGAGCTCCACCGGGCCCTCTCTCCCTTCCCAGCCGGCGGCCACTTGTTAGTGGTGATAGTGGGCCAGTGAGGGAGATCTTTGATCTCCCCACCGGCCCCTCATGTAATGCAGCAGGGCTGGCGCTTGGATAGCGCAGGCCCTGCATGGATTGGCAGGGGAGATCCTGTGATCCGGTGTGCCTGATAGCCAGTCCGGGCCCTCCCTACAGACCCCCTTAGTTCCTATACTTAACTCCCTCTGCACACAGCTATAGTATGTGAAAAGTAGTATAACATTTTTTTATTTGTTAAATATATTTAGATATTTGTCATACTGAAGGATACAGATAAATTGTACATTTTACGGTTTACTATTTTACTGTTACTGATTAATTTTACTTTTAAGCTGTGGGTCTGCCATGGTCTTAATTGGCTACACTATATTTTTCAAGGACCCTTTCACTGTCTCAAAGTCTTCTCTTGAAGAGACTTTGGAACACTTTTTTTTAATTCTCTCTAGGCTTTGGATGCACTGCCATGGAGCTCCCTGTTGCTTAGTGTTACAACAATAAATTTATTTTTTAACAAAAAAGCATTTACAGAGTAAAATTGGCCTCTTTTGTAGTACTGAACTAGAGACTTTTTAGATGCAATATCCAGTAATGGTACTTTGCCAGAAAGCAAAAATAAATAATTTTAGTTTAAAGCAATCCATATTATTAGAAGCTAATCAAATAGAAGCTATTAAAAAAGAAACGGTAAACATACAATGTGTACATGAACTCAGAGGTTCTTTATAAAATCCATCAAAACCTCACTCCATGAAAAAAGTAACAAAAAAGTGTAAAAAGAACCCCGAAAGCAGAAATTATGTATTGAGATAACAACATTTTTAATTTATTACCTTCATTACTTTCCTACATAATATGTTATCATATCATGTCTCCACTTTTACAACTCTCATTGCACTTCTCAGACTTTATTATAGCCCTAAAATATGTTTAGAATGCTCTGATATCCTTGTCTTGAGTGCTCTTCCTGTCCTGCCAACATGTTGGAAACCACGCAGACACTAAAGAATGTAGACCACATTTTAGAATGGCAAGTTACTAAATTAATTTCAGATTCTACATCTGTGACATTTGACATCAAATTTAACTGTTACAAAACATTACAGGTATGGGATTTTGTTCTGCTTACTGCACGGGTTATTCTTGTCTCTCATCTGGACCTAATTACTAAACAAAATATCTGTTCTGCAAGGAAGAGAAGTTTTGAAAATGTTTATGCATCAGGGCAGGTGATAAATTCTCTAGAGGGTTTTGATATACCAATTTTCCACTGAGCCATAGCCCAGCATGTTAAATGTCTGTAATCTAAAATAATAGCTATACATTTCATGTGGTTGTTTTTCGCCCATCTGCAGCTTAAAGGGGAAGATCTGCAGAAATCTAACCAAAAAAAAAAATAAGTAGGTTCTAGTAAAAACTATATATTATTATTTTTTTTTTTTATTATTATTCTTTATTTTTATTGTGCAGGTAGGTACAAGCATTTTCAATACGCCACAACAGCGTTTACTTGCATATACATTCAGTTTAGGCAGTGGCATGAGTTATTTGCACATTTTTTATATATATAACCAAGCTTAACATTACACGTATATGAGTTATCTATGTAAGACTTATGTCCAGGCTTAACTGAACGTTGCGAAAGAGAAAACGGTTTGTGAAGTTAGCTTTAAGGTGTAGGTAGCTTGACAACAAAGAGCAAGACATAAAAGCGGTGTCAACATTAGGGGTATGCTGTGCTGTGTAGAGTGTCCACCCCATGTTGGGCCAGTGCAGCTAGTCAAGCATCCTTGTCGGGATGTCGGGCGATCCGTCTGTTTGCAGTGTGGTCTGCCATAGTGGGATGAGCGGATTGATGACTTTGGTGGTAAATGCAGTCCCATTAGGTGTCCGTGCAGGGAAACAATTTTCCACCCAGGGGCATTTGCTGTCCAGCCTGATGCCTGCCTTGTACAGGGGGAGAGTCCCAGTATGGTGACTTTAGGTTGTCAGGCAGTTTGTTTCTGCCCCTCTGCGGTGAGTTAAGCGGCACAGTAGGGTAAGTCAGGGCCTTAAAGCATTGTCCCATGGTGCGATTAGTACCCTCTGATGTTGTGGGTAGTAGTGCTGCACCTCCCTGGCTTGTGGTACCTTGGTACTTATTCGCCGGTTCCTACTCGTTCAGGGTCTGCAGTCCGCCTGTGTAGTATCAGGAGAGGGGGATGCATCCGGCAGAGTTGCCTGCCACGCGGTCTCCGCCATTTTGGAAGCGGACCCTCGACAAGTTCGTGGCACTCCAGTGGGTCACAGGGTGGGGACCGGGATCACCCCCGCCAGCCCAGAGGGGGGGGGGGAACAGGGCCGGACCCGCCTAGCTTCTCGGTTCTGCCGTACCTCTGGTGGGCAGGATAGCTGGGCAGCGGGCGTCCACCCCGCTCACCGCCCGGTCTCCATCTTGGCTGACAGGGACCGCCCCACCGAGGGACTAAAACCTCACGGCAAGCCTCTCCCCGGTATCAGGGTCGCCTCTTGTGCTGTGGCACAGCTGCCAGTTGCTGGGTAAGAATTTTGCCGGTTTTTAAGGGCTAAAACTGGGTAGCCTGTCGGGAGCTATTCCTCTGTGCGTCCGCTCGGCATGGCGGTCCGGCCACGCCCCCTTTTATTTTTTTTAAAGAGCCAAATATTTTAACAAAATATTTTCACTGTTGATTCCACTCTTGCACAATACTGAAACGGCTAACATTTTAAAGATTGTTATTTATGAATAAAATATTGACTCAGGAATATCAAGAATATCAAGAATCATTAGGTGAAAAAGTTACCACTCCGGGGGAAAGTTGTAAATGATGGCAGACTCAACTGGAATTTTCATAATCAACTCAACTCCATTGAGAACAAAAATTGTTTGGCAGTCAGTTGTTAGAAAAATTTGAACGGAAATCTTGCCCCTACCCTGTACCTATGATGTTTCTTCTTAGCAGCCTGTCTTGGGTAAATTATCAGATATCCAATATGGGGTATTTAATATAGCTATACAACAGCAAATGAGACAAACTTATGTTAGATGGAACAAAAGGTTAATTAAGGACAAGCTTGTAATCTGGATTTCTAAGAAGAAAATACATTCAATTGACTGTTCAAGTTATGTTTGACAGAGAAGAAATGATGCAAATAGCAACCAAATTGCTATTGCAGAGTCAGCAACTCTTATTTAAATGTTATATTTAAATGACCAGAGGATTCAATAGTGACTTTGATAGGATGAATTGGATTGTTTATGTTAATATTTTATCTATTGGGTTCTTTATCTATGTGTTATATTTTGTCAGAATATTTAATTTAGAGAGTAATATTTATTGAAGTATATAAAAATTATAATGTTCAAGTAGAGATTGTAACCGTATTAGTTCAGTGATGAAGATGTAAAATACAGATCCAATTTTTATCTTGTAATACCTTTTTTATTGGACAGAATTTTTTAATGACAAGCTTTCGGAAGAACCTCCCTTTCTCAAGTCTAAAGCATTTCTGAACAAGACACATAGAATTTAAAGTTGAGTTGTGGTACAGGGGTTAAAGCGAGAAGTCATGTTGCTTTAACTCCTGTATCACAACTTAAGTTTTGTATAGTGTATTTTTTGCATGTAGTTGTATGTATTATTGCCATTGGAATTCAGTGGCGTATTTGTGTTTAGTGTTTGAATGCAGGGGTGTGTTTGTATGTAGTGTTGGCTTTTAAATGCAGGTGTGCTTTTGTGTGCAGTGTGGGTGTTTGTTTGAAGGGGTGCTTGTATATAATTTTAGTGTATTAATACAGAGGAGTGTTTGTAAACAATGTTTGTGTTTGAATGCTGGGTTGTGTTTAGATGTAATGTTGGCTTTTAGATGCAAATGTACATTTGTGTGAAGTATTTGTGCTTGAGTGAAGGGGTGCGTATATCATTTTGGAGGTCCATGCCCACCCACAGGGCTCGCCTCCAAGTGCGCAGAGTGTGTAAAGTGGATACAGAGTGTGTATTTGTATTTGATACAGTGTGTGTAAAGTAGATACGGTGTGTGTTAGTGCATGTATAGTGGACAGTGCATATATACATACACACAATTTTGCATGGAGTATTTGTGTGAATGTTGGTGTTTGAATGTAGTGTGTTCAGATCTACACACACACACACACACACACACACACTTATACACAAAGATACAGACACACACACTGACAAACCAATACACATGCAGACACAAACAATGACACAGTTACACACAGATATACCCACACACGCTCATACACATTGACACAGAATACACAAACACACACAGAAATACACACACTGACACAAAAGGATACACACTCAGTGATACACAGAGAGACACAGACATTGCTGACACCCCCCCCCAGAAACAGACATACATACACAAAGAAACACATGACACACACACACACACATATACAGATACACACACTGACAAACACATATACATACAGACACACACATGCAGCAAATTTGTCAGCATTTTTCAGCCACCCTCCTGTTAACATACCTTTAGTATTTAGGAGGGTGGCTTCCTTGGATCCCTGCTGCTGGCTGCCATTGATGGGAGTTGAGGGTCTGGAGCAGATCTCTCGATTGCTCCTCTCCCCATGCTGCCTGTGCCTCCTCCGTTGCATCTTCACACTCTCTCACCAGCGCGGTATCTCAGTAACAAGCTGGGAGCAAGTGACATAACATTCTATTTATCAGTTCCTCTCAGCCGGCAGATATTAAGGGCCCAACCTGGCCCCGTTAAACAGGTTTGAGGAAAACCCTGTTAAAGTTTAGCCCGGCCACTAGAACACCTCTAGACAAAACAGTTCTGGGTGGTTAGAGTAATTTACCAGTACTTTAATGGGATCTCTGGCCGAGGTAGAGGAGCTACCCCTGGCTCATAGGTAGTGATTGTCCTCCTTGATGGACTGTGGCTCCCCTCTAATTGGTCTTTGGGGAAAGGTTCAGACCATGGGAAAAAGTGACCAGAATGGGGTGATGTTTTTGGCCGAGCTGGAGTTCCATGCGACACGGTGTATGGTCTGGAGACGGGGCAGGGAGAGGCGCTTGTTGGAACCACACGGAGGGGAGGGGGACACTGTGAGCGATATAGCAACATGAGTCTTTAAACTGCGGACTTAATGTTATCCGACACAGGTTGCTTGGACTGTCAGGGCCTTATATCCACAGTTCTCTGTTTTCTGATTGTTTTTTTTTTTCTTCTTATGATCTGTACTGCTGGAGTTCAGTAAAGAGTTTAATACAAAATATGAAGCCTTATGTCTGTCAGGATCTTACCTGAGGTTGGAGTTTGTACCGCAGATATGTTTGCTCACCCTTGCAGATAGACACAGTCCAAGGTGACCAGGTAAGAAGCCACCTGGACTGTGAATCTGTGCACCGGGGCTGTGCAGGAAAAGTAATTCCAATGCAGTACCGACAACGACACAAACAGGAGGATAGTTGAGGGATAGCCTGAGTCAAAAGATGCCAGAAGCCAGCATAAATGAAGTGTAGCCGAAGTCAAGGGTTGCCAGAGGTCAGAATAAACGAAGACAGTAGCAAGGGTCAATATGGAGTATGAGTTGAGGAGATTTGAAAACAGAAACTGAACACATAAACCAGGATTAAAGACTTGATGACGTTCACAGGACGAGGCAGTGCTTATATGCCCAGTTGATTACTAATCTGTCTCAGGTGAAGCACAGGCAATGACCACAGCAGAAGTTCAGCCCCCAGTGCTGCAGGCATATCCAGGTAGAACAGGGCTAGAAATACTCCAAGTAATAGGAATTGATGTAGCTTAAAGGCAGAAAAGCAGGCCCAGGACAGCAAAGAACCTATGTTCAAATCCCCTGTTGGGCACTGCTGGGGTGACCACGTCTGGCAGTCACGGTGAGTACCGTGACAATGTCATGTTGTTAAATTAGGACTTTCTATTCCTGTCCTATCATAAACATTGGAATCAAAGGCGACAAACACTTGCCAACATGAGCTTTTTGTTTGTAAATTACTTACAGGGGCATTGATAGATTCCAAAACTATACACACGTGCAGACTCACTAATGTGCATGGAAACCAGAACGCATAGTTTAACAACTGGAATATTGTAGATTAATCCAGATATTAGATGTGAAAGGTCAATATAGAAGATGTGGCATATAAAAGCTGCTAATCAGCATATCCTACACGGACTAGTAATTTGAAGGGTAGGGTTATGCTGGAATTAAGCGGATTAATAACTTTAGTGAGCTGTAGCCAGGAGGGAGATTTCGTAATCATTACTGTGGCACAGTCAGAGCCAGCCACAGCCATTATGCAAGACATTGCCTATTAATCATAAATGCAAGCTGTACTCTCCCTCCTGGATGTGACTGACGCGGTCATAAGAAATCTCCCTCCAGGCTCCAACTCACAACTAGCAGAAGTGAGGCTTAAACGTAAAGGATGAGGTTTTAGAAGAAGAGGGATTTCTGAGGGAAAGAGCTCTCCTGCTACTTTACCTGTTACTCTCTATCCTACCTTTTTCCTTCCACTGTGATGACTAACAGTGTACCAGGCCATGTCCCAGTCATTTGACAAAGAGTGTAATGAGCAGTTCAAGACACATTACTAGCCCTGACTCTAGTTAATAATATTGTCCATCTTTAAAGCTAGGGTTTTACAGGGCTAAATTTGGGGCACTGGCCTCTACAGCTAACCTCCAGCAATGCCACCTCATCTCATGCATAGAAGCAGCTGATAAAAGGAACACTCTAAGTACCAAAATCCACTACATCTTAATGTAGCTTTTTTTGGTGCATAGACCCTGGGATAACACATATTTGGAATTCAGCAGAGACAGATTACATATTTGGGACAGGTTGCTAACATCTGGGTTTCTCTATTTCATTTGGGAAAAAAGATCCACCCGTGCTCATAACTTTTCTACAGAAATTTAATGGAAGAGACCTGTTCTTGCAAATAATCTCACCCAGCTATTCTCAACTGGCTTTGTGCTAATTTTCAGTTTATAAGTGTTTCCACTCTCACATCTGGTGGTGAGTCCTTGCTAATTATGATTCAAGCACTCTGCAGAAGAACATTGGTATAGGTTGACCACTAGTTGGCAACAGAATATGCCCAACATTCACATTGCTGCCACATCTGGTGGGGAGTTTTTAATACAATTTCCCTCCACCCCCCACCCTCACATCCACCATACTGGTAATATTTACTTCTTACACTGCATGATGACAACATAGGCAACAGTTAAAAATTCATTATAAAGTGTTTTTTTTTGGCTTTTTGTGGTGGTTTGGGTTACATGTAAATTACCCCCACTCCTTTTCCATGATGCAATCTAATGCAAAGTTTTCAAGACAGAAATATAGAAATCTGCCGAAAGGGTTAATTATATGGCTTAATTCCAAGCAATAAAGCCAGTCATTAGACAATGATCTTTACTTTAATGACCAGCCCATCCTCTTGTTTTCACACACCCACGCATTATCCTCCTATCAAATCTGTGCTTTGTATTTCCTAGAAATCCCCTACTGCCCTCTGGGGATATAGTTCTGTCTGAGAAGAATTACTGCTCTTTTTATATTTAGATTATGCATGTAGGAGTGCAATTCTAGATCTATCATAATGTGAGACATTTATCTACGACTTCAGTTTGCTTATATATTTATATCCTAAGAGGGTTTTCAGAAAAAAATAACATCAAAAAAGCACAACAGCTCTGTCAGTTTATGTATGTTTTATTTATTCCAGTTATTGAAAAATAGAATACAACAGAATGTTATTAAAACTCCATGCTGTGCTTATGCTTACATAATTTAATGATTTGCTTTGCTCCTTTAACCTCTGGTGTTTGTTTTGCTCCCTCTGGAAATTGCAAATCCAAATTGATTTATATTCTGGAGCTGAACATCCTGGATACTCAAAATGCTTCAAGTGAATACAGATAGCAACATTTATTACCCAAGAGTTGCTTGATTAAACAGGGAAACGTTATCAAAGAATATATAATCACAGCGCACAAATGCGACCCAAAGGTGAGTGTCAACGCTAAATCTGACCTTGGGTTTGAAATTTTTCCAGAAACAGTGTGTTGGAGGTAAAGTAAAATGAAAATCCCATTATTTCACCATCTTTGATTATACATATTAAAGCGTCACTGTCACTTTGAAAGATTTCTTTTAAAAATAAAAAATGTCTCTATTTTCACGTTTTTTTTAATTTACTTCCAATTTACTTAAATTACTTACAATATCCAGAGCATGACTTGCTCTGGTATGGAGAGTGTTGGTGGTATTATCCCCACCCAGGATATGCAGGATACACCAGGAACGTTGATGACAGGAGAAAAGAGAGAGAGAGAGAGAGAGAGGATATTGTAAGTAGGATACCACTTTTTTATTCTTTTTATTTATGCTTGTGCATACTACACCATAACGTTTTTTTTTGTGTCTCCCCATATTTACTGGAGGATAAGAACTGCAGATCCACATATATCCACAGACGGGGATTGTACCGTCCAGGCAATTATCAGCAGAGCTCTCAGTAGCTCAATTAATTGTGAGTGCGCACTTTATACACTTTACCTAACATTAAATATTGCTGCTACATATTGCACTATTTGTGTATATCTTTTTTGTTTTGTTCAAGATACTTTGAAGTCACAGATGTCATCAGATATATAAGTATATATACCTCTGTCATTTGCACTATCAGCACTGTTTATTCACTTTATAGGGCGCGATTTATCACTCTGTTTACCTATGCTAGAATATAGGACTCAACCAGTTCCACATTGGGTTGTCCAAATCAGTGAAGGATGACATCACACACTTTGAAGTGCCCAATAATTTAGACACATTTATGCAACATGAAAAGATATCCAGCCTCCAACTAGCTCCTAAAACATCAGGCTCTACACCTGCTAAATTACCTTATTCAAGTCCTGCTATCCCTGAAGAAGAACCCATGCAAGTGGGTCTTGTCCAAGGTTGAATACACCCCTGAAGAATTACAAAGAAGCAGGAAATAACAATTCATGCTTTTATTGTGGATGTGCCAACCATTTGGCAAAGAATTGTCAAAAAATAAATAAAATAAAAGATTCATTATGACGAGTGGTCTAAAACAGAACACAGATAACTCACCAACGCCATCCTTTCCCATCATCTTTCTGTAAATCAACCTGCCTTCCTCAGAACCCCAAAAACAAAAACCTACCATCTTGAAACAAATGTGAAAAAAAAGTGCTAACAAATGTTCCTGAAGCATATCAACTATTCACAGATGTGTTGATAAAAGAGGGGTAGAGGTATTGCCTCCTAGATGATCATATGACCTAGCCTGCTGGTGCAGGAATATTTTTTGTAAGAAAGACTGTGTGTAAGAAAGACTGTGTGTAAGAAAGACTGTAGTTTATGTCCTGGTGTAGGCATCACGGTAAAAAAAAAAAAAAACTCACGGCCCTTGATCTCCGAACTCATGGAATGTTTCAGATCTGCCACACTTTTTTCCCAAGTTGGATTTAAGGGGAACATATAATCTGCTAAACTGAAGCTGTAAATCCACAGCCCCACTTCAATCACAAAATTGACAATATTATGCGCCGTAAACACAAACAAACCTAAAATATATATATATATATAAAAAAAAAAGAAAGACTGTACGTGAAAAAATAAAAAGCAATCAATTCAAACACACACATATGCAAAAATATAAAAATCTCTAAATAGTATGATGGAATATATTCAAGCCACCGAATAACGCAGTAATAACCAATAAAAAAGTGCCATATCCCATTAAAAACTCAGTCTAGAGGGAACTCTAGTTTAAGTTCTCTTCTGAAAGCACCCCCTCCCCCACCAAATCCTTTCAAAATAAAACAGGGACATGTCATCATCACCAGTATATCCACAATGACTCTAATATTTTTATTTTCTATACTGTGACGATGTTCTTGCATTCTCGGTTTCAACCACCTCTCTGTTAACCCAATTTACTGAATATAACAACCACTGCATAAATAAATAAACATAGCTAATCTCATAGTTAAAAAATAATCTCATACTGGGTCTACATCCTGTTACACTAGATATAAAAAATAAATTGTACATCTGTATACAAACAAAAATGTACAATAATGATATAAAAAGTCAGCTAATATAAATTTAAAATATTAGGAGCACTTGTCGTAAATGAAAAGTAGCATCTGTGATAGGAACAAAAAAAAACTATAAAGTCATAATTCCAAAATTATTTAAGATGAAATTGAAATAAATCTTAATCAAGAAAAAAAAAATGTAATCAAAAAAATTCAAATGAAAATGAGTGATCTAAGTGAAAATAGTGGTTTAATAAAAAATAAAAAAAAAAAAAAAAAGATTCTGATAATTTGGTAATCTCACCATATTGTTACAATGTGAGATAGAATGTAACAGGATTATAGAGGTTGGAGAGATATAATGTGAATATAAGGTGAATAGAGCGGGAAAAAAGTCCTGCAGGTAATAAGATATATTTCTAGATTCCCTACTCTGTTGTGCCTTCGAGGGCACCCCTTAAAAAATTCTGATGCCCCTTCTCCTCTTGCTAGGCTGCCTAGTTGTCTGAGTTAAGCAGAATAGCTTGAAAGATATCGTATAGTGTTGTACGGCTATGGAAACTACACTGGAAAATAAGGAAAATAATATGTGTATAGACATAAAGATAAAAGGTAATTGAAGTATGGCTGGAGCTGTCAGTAAAGATCTTTGTTTGTATCGTCCTATATCTCTTGGACAAGCATCATACTTTGCAAAAGTCCCGACGTGCATTTCACAATCGTGAGCATTCCAGCATGTCTTCCACATGTAGGGTGGAGAATTTTCCCATGTAACTTTTTGCCCATTGCACATTAAAAAGAGAGATTGCAGTGGCAAGGGGGCGGGGCCTGACATACAAGATGGCCAGACTTGCTTTTGACTCGCTCCTGGCGCTTACAACCAGGAAATAAAGCTGACATTCTGACATCAGAGGTCCTGTAAGACATGCAAACTGCTACTAAGAAGAGTGCGAATTTATCAGTCTGACCCAGAATATCCTGCTTACCAGCATTCCCGTACGTCATCTTCGAGGCCTACTGGGCTTGCGTGCAAGCAGAGGTGAGAGGTGGCCGATCTCTCGATGCAATGTGCAGGCCCTGTGATGACCTCCTGAGAGCCCCTTTGGACCGGAGGGGGATATCCTGGTCCCCACTGGACAGCCTTCATCCCACAGTGCAAGTTAATGCAGTAACCTTTAACCAAGATGGCTGCCGTGCACAAACCTTTATCATGCCGAGCGGGACTGGGGTGGAGAGAACTATTTAATGCAAGATTCAACGATATCTGCCAGAGATTCTGGGAGCGTATTTCACAAAGAGCTAACACACTCACCTCTCTTGCCACACTACCGTGCTGGAATGAGGTCTCAGCTGCTTGATTCTCTTCTGAACCGGGGGTCCATTTGGGGACACCTCCTTTCCACCGTCAATACATCCGACGGGTGCTCCAGAAGCCAGTGAACCTGCGAACCCACGATCCTCCCATCTCAGGAAGGAGGATCCATGGACATAAGTACGGGCTCCCTGGCAGGCCTGGAGCCGGAGATAAGTGGAGCTGCGGTCCCAGAGGCGCTTACAGTACTACTTACCCAATCAGTAGGCTGTGAAAGCAGGAACTACAGTTGGACTCTTATATTCATGGGCCTCTAGCCTCCCATCCACGGGCATCGGTTGAGAGTGTGATGGATCTGCAGACTGTGCATCTTGCCTCTCTCATCCACCTAGTAATCTCCTACCCTGTCCCTCCCTTGAATCCAGTTACTTTTTATTTCAACTGTTAGTCACTACAACCAGCAAAGTATTAAATTGTCTCTGTTTGATTAGTCTGTGACCACTTGTTTAGCCTGATAAACATAAGCATGTATTTAAAGCGTATTAGTAATGCTCTATTGACCAGCTTCTTGCTACCTGTAATTTGTTGTATTCTTAGAGCACTAGGCATTCATCTCGATGCATTAACCTAACACTAAAAAACGTGCTGACCCATCGAAATCAAGCAAAGTAAAATCTTTAAATGTTCATCCTTTCAGGTAACCTGTTTAATTTTGTATTCTACATATCATATTCTTGCATTAGTTGTTGTGACAATGCAGGATGCTTTGTTTACTTCTGCATGACAAAAATAAAGATTTACAAAAAGAGAGATTGCAGTGGCAAATTGTTTATATGATGTGTCTGCTTCCAAGTGTTAGACCTTTGAAAAAACTAGATGTATCAACATCAATTCCATCACTGTGAGATGTCTCTTATTGATGTGAGATATACAATGAATGAGAGATGACTGAAGTGTAGTGATGGCCCGAACGGTTCGCTGGTGAATAGTTCCTGGCGAACATAGCTTGTTTGCGTTCGCCACGGATGCGAACATATGCGATGTTCGGTCCGCCCCCTAGTCGTCCTCATTGAGTAAACTTTGACCCTGTACCTCACAGTCAGCAGACACATTCCAGCTAATCAGCAGCAGACCATCCCACTTCCTAGACAGCATACAATTTAGATTTATTCTGAAGCTGCATTCTTTTTTTTTTATTATTATTTTTTTTGTGTTTATTATACATTATCCTCCATAGCCAGTAACCTGTGTTTATTATACATTATCCCCCCATAGCCAGTAACCTGTGTTTATTATACATTATCCTCCCCATAGCCAGTAACCTGTGTTTATTATACATTATCCCCCCATAGCCAGTAACCTGTGTTTATTATATATTATCCTCCCCATAGCCAGTAACCTGTGTTTATTATACATTATCCTCCCCATAGCCAGTAACCTGTGTTTATTATACATTATCCCCCATAGCCAGTAACCTGTGTTTATTATACATTATCCCCCATAGCCAGTAACCTGTGTTTATTATACATTATCCTCCCCATAGCCAGTAACCTGTGCTTATTATACATTATCTCCCCCAATAGCCGGTAACCTGTGTTTATTATACATTATCCCCCATAGCCAGTAACCTGTGCTTATTATACATTACCCCCCCATAGCCAGTAACCTGTGTTTATTATACATTATCCCTCCCATAGCCAGTAACCTGTGTTTATTATACATTATCCCCCCCTAGCCAGTAACCTGTGTTTATTATACAGTATCCTCCGAAAGCCAGTAACCTGTGTTTATTATACATTATCCCCCCATAGCCAGTAACCTGTGTTTATTATACATTATCCCTCCCATAGCCAGTAACCTGTATTTATTATACATTATCCCTCCCATAGCCAGTAACCTGTGTTTATTATACATTATCCCCCCATAGCCAGTAACCTGTGTTTATTATACATTATTATCCCTATAGCCAGTAACCTGTGTTTATTATACATTATCCCCCATAGCCAGTAACCTGTGTTTATTATACATTATCCCTCCATAGCCAGTAACCTGTGTTTATTATACATTATCCCCCCATAGCCAGTAACCTGTGTTTATTATACATTATCCCTCCATAGCCAGTAACCTGTGTTTATTATACATTATCCCCCATAGCCAGTAACCTGTGTTTATTATACATTATCCTCCATAGACAGTAACCTGTGTTTATTATACATTATCCTCCCCATAGCCAGTAACCTGTGTTTATTATACATTATCCCTCCATAGCCAGTAACCTGTGTTTATTATACATTATCCTCCCCATAGCCAGTAACCTGTGCTTATTATACATTATCCTCCCATAGCCAGTAACCTGTGTTTATTATACATTATCCCTCCGATAGCCAGTAACCTGTGTTTATTATACATTATCCTCCCATAGCCAGTAACCTGTGTTTATTATACATTATCCCCCATAGTGATTTATCGCTGGATCACTCCTGCCTCCACACGAGCCGCATGCGGCTTGATCTCCTCTTCTGACTTAGCCGCGTGCACTGACCGCAGTGATCGGTCACGTGGCCCGCCTGGCACTAGGAGCACGGCTCGAGTCACGAGCTCGCTCTTAAAGGGGCAGTGGGAGCCAAAAGTTGATTCAGGCTCCCATTGGCCCACGTCATTCCAGCACCCCCACACACGAAAGTTTTGGGGGCACAATAGCTTGCATTTAAAAAAAAAATTTATATTTTTGACTGTAATATAATAGCAGTCAGTTTCCTTCACACGTGTGCGTTTCAGGGCCTGCCAGGTCACAGTGTCAAACCAGTGCAACTCATATCTGGTGTAACAGTAGTGTACATTTAAAAAACAAAAATACAGGGGGCTTGTTGTCACCTTTCGGGGACCCTTGGTATTGTACGTGGCTGGGTGGAGGAAGAGACCTTCAATGACATCAGTGAGGACAAGGAACGGGACATGGCTAGCTTGGTATCCAACCTTGTGCAAATGGGGAGTTTGCGGTTGTGCAAATGGACTGTTTGCGGTTGTTTGCGGTGCGTTAAACAGGGAGTTTGGTCTGTCACTGTGAAGCGGGCGTAACCCTTACACTACCTGATCGATACAACATCATACCTGATGTTTTAAAGCACGTTATTCCAAACAATTTAGGAATGTTAGGTGATTTATGCCCTTTATGGATTAAAACCAGACTCTGCATCAACTATGTAATTTTCCATGGGAGTTTTGCCATGGATCCCCCTCCAGCAGGCCACAGTCCAGGTGTCCCCTTGAAACAACTTTTCCATCACTATTGTGGCCAGAAAGAGTCCCTGTGGGTTTTAAATTTCGCCTGCCTATTCACGAACGGAAAATTTTATGTTCGCGACATCACTAATGAAGTGTCACTCATACCGTTTTGTAGAATCTGGCTGCTATACTTTAAACACTACTTTCTTATCTCTCCCTTTAAGAAGTGGTTTCTATATCGTCGTGATATCACAACCCCAAAAGATTGAACATGTTGGCCAACTGGAATCTGAGATGGGCGTATTAATCAAGGAGTATAAGGACAAGGCAGATTTCTAAGTATTTTTTGTTTTCAGTATATAGGGAAGAAGAATCTATGGCTGTTAAATTTGCAAATACCTGTTTAAAAAAAAAAAAAAAAAAAAAAAAAAAAGCCTTACAGCACACAGGTGAGGATCATACAGAAATTAAATAAATACATCAGAACCAGATGCAATCACCCACGGGTACTTAGGGAGATTTGTAGAAATATCCATACCACTGTTCTTAATCTTTCAGAATTATTATTCACTAATTGTGATGCCTATATATACAAAGAGTTCTAACGCTCAACTCAGAAACTACAGATCTCTAAGCTTAGAGCTTAATTATTTGAATGGCTGTTAAGGGATAATATTCAAGAATTCATTTTGAACAATAACATCATTAGCAGGAATCAACATGGTTTTAGGGAAGACAGGTCAAACAAAACTAACTCAATTGCGCTCTATAAAAAAAGTTAGTAGGAATATAGATCTGGATATTCGAATGGATGTGATCTACTTTTAGTTTGCTAAGGCAGTTCCACACAAAAGGTTACTACTTGGATGGAACTCTTGCTTAAAGATAGAGTGCAGAGAGAAGTTCTAAATAGAACATTTTCAAATTGGACAAAAGTGGTAAGTAGAGTGCCTGTTGCCTAATAGTTAATCCTGGGTCCACTTCTCTTTAATCTATTTACAAATCTTAAAGTGGTTATTGAAAGTAATTTGTTGGTGTTTACAGATGACACAAAATTAGGTTAGCTATTACAGTGTGAACATGATAAAACTTCTGCAGAGAGATATGGATACATTGGGGGCCTGGGTAGGCAAGTAGCAGATGAGATTCAATAAAAATAAAAGCAAAGTCATGACCTTTAAAATAAGGAACCCACAAGCCACTTATACATTAAATGGGGTTGAGTTAGGGATAACATAAAATTAAAATGACTTTGGTACAATTATAGATAAAATTGGAAACAATATGCAATGGAAAAACTAGTGAGGTGTTTTTATTTATAAATAGGAGTAATTAATAATGCGATCAAAATATAATTTTGGATCTTTATAAATCAATGGTGATACCATAATTTGAATGGGTAGTGCAACTTTGGGCACCAGATTTAAAGAATGATATTGCAGAACTAGAAGAAGTGCAAAGGTCAGCTACAAAATGAATGTGGCACTGATGCAGTCTGAGGACTTTACCATAAAATTGGTCACAATACAATGTTACCATGAATGATGTACCATAAGGTATGACACAACCTTTGCTAGTTTGTAAATTCAGAATTTTTTATTTTGAAAGTGCAATAACTCTGAAGTGAGCTAGGAAAGTGCTTGTCTTTATGTACATCAATAAAAACTGTCAAATTTAAAAAGAAAAGATTCATATAAAAAAGAAAATCAATGATAAGAGACAAAATACGCCATAAAAATAATCCATGGATGGAGGGATCCATACTGAATGACGATTCAATGTGGGAAATCCTTCCCACTCTTTGAATAATCTGTCTGAATGCTGTAAAAGACAAGTATCACTGTTCCCAAGAACAATAATACCTTAAAATGTATTCCCCACCTTATGCCCAGAGACAGAGATGTACAAGTCATACACTGGTAAAAGGCACCATATTGCATCAAAATTTCAAATGGCTATGTAGCGAGAGCTGATTTCTCACAGCTTAACTCCACCAATATATCCAGAGGATGCAGGAACAAGTAATAAATCCCAGAGAATATCCAGCACAGTCAGCAATAAAATGCAATAGTATCCCATCACCTTTCCCAATCACTGGACGACACACAGTATCAGGAGTAGAACTGAAGTTTAATGGCAACATTCCTGCTTTTATGAGATTCTTCCATGCAAGGGAGGGATTCACATCAATTACACATTACACCAATCATATAGACGTTACCTCCCACACATCTCCTCCCCTTAGCTTAACAGATAATACAATTATAATGCACATACTTTTCCCCACTTTCTAGATGTACCCCAAATATGTGTGGTATACCTTTAAATATGGTACCCCCTGGTAGCCCTGATCTGGGTGGGAAACATATCAAAAAAATCACCCAGATCAGACCAGGGGTTCGGGAGTTATAGGAAGGTAAAGTTTTGACCGACTGCATTGTTAAAGATGCCGAAAATAGTTCCATGAGATCTGGCCCTTCGGTCAGTCTCTATTCATGCCCCAAAAGTCCCGAAATGCTATACCACACATAATGGAGTCAGTAACCGGATGAATCCCCTAGTTCGTGGGATTCATCCTACTGAACGAAGGGCCGTTCGTGGGTTTCTTTTGGTAGTTTCTGCCGCCCTGGAGGTCTTAGCGGTGTTTGGCTAGTCGAATGTCAGTTTTGAGTTCCAGACAGTCGACGACCAAACACCGCTGTTCGTGGGTTTAAGATGGCCGCCGCCACGTGTTTGGCTGCCGAAATGGCGGCCACCCAGGGAATATAGCAGCGAGTTCGTATGAACAAAGGGAATAGGAGAAGCGATCAAGGAGGTAAATTACATGAATATTGTACATCAGGGTGGTCCGTTTGTTCGGTACTTTGTTCGTATACCGAATAAAGTATGGCCATAGATGTACAATGCAAATCTGTGTACTCCAGGCATGAAAAACCTCCTCAGTGCTAGCAATAAAACAAGAGATGGGACAGCCAAAAAGGGGTTCTGCTACAGGCTATTGGTAAATGAAAATGTAGCAATGACAAGTTCACCCCTGTAGGGTATGCAACGGCTTGCAGTAACTTTTAAGGCCTGGCTAGTAGCACAGTGTAAGTGTATGTGTGAATGTCCCTGGGCTCTGTGGGTGGACTCGGGGGCAGGCCATTGGGGCCAGTACTTCATCTGTATAAAGGGCCTCAGAATATTTGATGGCAGCTTTGCCAGGTTTCCATGTAACAATACATTTTTTAAACCAGCATGTAAAAACTTTTAAACAAATATACAAACCAAAATGAAGCCTTCCCCCCCCTTCCCCCCCTTCCCCCCCCCCCCCCCCCCCTTTGCATGATTAGACTCCCTCTTTTCTCCCCATCAGGATATTGCAAGATTAAATCATCTTCCAACTGTGTATGTGTAAATCTCTCAGGTATGTGCAGTATTCCTAGGGATAGGACAGTGATTGGTCAAATCAGTGTCCACGCTGGAGTGGGTGTGGAAAGAATAAGAAAGAAGCAGTTAAATATGGAAAACAAATCATATTTACCTCCTTTTATCAGCCTGCAGAGTGTCTCATTCAAAAGATATGAATAAAACTGGGGCATATCCTCACTTTGAGGCAACACTCATTTCATTAGTAAAGTGTTTCCTTTTGAGAAGAAGTGTCTGTTCTGCTTTGTGGAAAGGAAGCTATAATTTCCAGATTATTTTTAGACTTGCCATTGCTATGATAAGTACAATAGAGACAAAAGACCGAGAAATCCCATAAACAAATTATGTGAAATAGAAACATGCAAAATTATGGTACAGTAGATTATTTGTTCCATTATTTTCAGGCAGTATTTCCTGGTAGATGACCATAGGCGTGCGCACGGGGTGTGCCGGGTGTGCCTGGGCACAC
This sequence comes from Pelobates fuscus, assembly GCF_036172605.1. NCBI lineage: Eukaryota > Metazoa > Chordata > Amphibia > Anura > Pelobatidae > Pelobates > Pelobates fuscus. The sequence goes on from NC_086322.1 coordinate 251,487,316, forward strand.
CCTAATCCCCGCGGCACGCCTATGCATTGAGACCGGCAGGGGAGATCTCAGGATCTCCCCTGCCGGCTCATGCAGAGCCGGCGCTATCCGAGCACCGGCTCTGCTCTCAGCCTCCCCTCACCGGCTCACAGGCAGTGAGGGAGGCAGGAGAGGACCCGGGGAGCTATTGCCAGCAGCTCCGCCGGGTTCCTCTCGCGAGATCTGAGCATTGCCGCGGCAACGCTCAGATCTCGCGTGAGTGAACTCTAGCCCTGCGGGGCTAGAGTTCACTCTCCTCTGGACCACCAGGGATGGATGGCAGCAGCAGCAGGATCCCCCCCCTCCCAGGCATAAGGTAAGAAGGGAGGGGGGATAACTCATCTGCCTCCACCTCCACTGGACCACCAGGGACAAGGAACAAGAATCCCCCCTCCCCACATAAAGTAAGAAGGGAGGGGGGATATTAAGTAATGTACCCCCACCTCCACCCACACACATACACAGCACACACACACACAGCACACACACACACACACATACACAGCACCCACACACACATACACAGCACCCACACACACATACACAGCACCCACACACACATACACAGCACCCACACACACATACACAGCACCCACACAGACATACACAGCACCCACACAGACATACACAGCACCCACACAGACATACACAGCACCCACACACATACACAGCACCTACACACATACAGCACCTACACACATACAGCACCCACACACACACAGCACCCACACACACAGCACCCACACACACATACAGCACCCACACACACAGCACCCTCACAAACACAAACAGGACCCTAACAAACACACACACACAAAACACTACCAGTACCCTCACACACAAACAGCACCCTGACACACAGTACATTTACAGCACCCTCACAAGTGCACACACACACACACAAACAGCACCCTGACACACAGTACATTCACAGCACCCTCACAAGCACGCACACACAAACACCCTCACCCACATAGTACACTACCAGCACACACACATCACACTAACAGCACCCTCACACAGCAGACATACAGCTTTATGTGTGTGTGTATATATATATATATATATATATATATATATATATATATATATATATATATATATATATACACGCCGCGTGTGCTTGTGCTTGAGGGTGCACACCCTAATGCAATAGGCTGCGCACGCCTATGTAGATGACATAATGAATAAGTATACAAATAGAAAAGGTGAAGCACAAGATTAATTATATTTTGCCAATGTCACCTTTATGAATCCACTAATGTCCCCCAAATTTTTTTAATAACAGAATATTTAGCATGTGGTGCAATAGCTTCTTGACCCATTTTGTGGCCACCTGCTTATTGCTTCAGATTATTATTATTATTATTTGTTTTCCTTTAGATCAGCGATGGCTAACCTATGGCACGCTTGACACAGCTAGCACGCCAAGCCCTCTCTGTGGGCACACGGCCATAAGTCGCCGGATCGCTGGCGCCAATCAGCAGCTCTAGGCCCCCCAGGTGGCAATGCAGTGTAGGCACCTGCCTGCCCAAAACCTTTGTACTGTTGGTGGGTGAGTGGGGTGGAGGACTGCGAGGAAGCGCTGACTTACATGCTGTTCCAGCACTGCTCCCTCCGCGCCCTCTGCGGATGCCGCCAGGAGACCGGAAATGATGTCAATCAGGCGCCGCTGTGAGTGTCTGACTGCGGAGCTGGGTGCACGTGACTGCAAAAATACACACATGGGTGAACATGCATTTTAATCTAAATTAAATACTTTCTGTCTCACAGTGGGGCAAGGCCTGATTGTCATGGCGGATGGTTGCATCTCTAGCAAGCTCCTCCACTAGCCTGCTATATACAACCTTCTATCAAATTTCCTGGCTTTACTAAGGTACGCCCTGGTGAGATTTCTACTCCCTGAACTGCATGGCACACTGGGAGATCTGTTGGCTTGCTGAGGGCTTACACTTACCTGCAGAACACATGCAGCCTGCTGTGCGCCGAGCAGGGGGAGGCAGACGCTCTCTCAACTCGGAAGTACACAGACACCGCCACCATGGAGCTTATGCCCCATTACCCCCTCTGGACCGGTGGGCGTGATCAGAGGCATACCTAATGTCTCTAGCACCCTTGGCGTCGAGCTGTATTTCCCTCACCCCCCCACCCCAACCCATTTTGTAGGTGCTGTTCTACATAGTATGAATCTTATATAAGTGCTCCACCATGTAAAGGGAAGCTAAAGAAACAGATCTAGCATTATATTTTGTTTCCTATTCCTCCCTGTCCCATAAAAATAAATAAAAAAGGAAATAAAAGTTCCTGAGGTTTCTTAGGAAAAGAGTCCTGCCAGTCTTTCAAAGCCCTCCCCTCTATTGAAATCAGTGTAAGGAGAATTCCTACAAACCCTTCCATCTTCTAGTGCACATGGAATAGCAAAGCTCCATATACAATGCTTTCCTAATAATAATAATAATAATAATAATAATAATAATAATAATAATAATAATAAGTGTTATCAACATCAATTCAGAGGCCTCAATGCATAGTGTGGAGACGCTGACCCAGGAACCGTCTGAACGACTGCCACTAGAGGTGTCCCTAGGCAATAATGTAAACACTGGCTTTTCCCTGAAATGTCACTGTTTACATAAAATACCTGCAGGGACTTATACTCACCAGAGCAACTTCATTAAGTTGTAGTTGTTCTGGTGACTAAAGTGTCCCTTTAAAGGCATTTTTTTATTTTTGCCTATTTTTAATGCATTAAAAGTGTCACTTACTGCATGGAAGAATACAGAACATTTTGTAAAGTGCCTTTTCAAAAGTAATTTTACAACTTTGTTATCAGTACAGTAAGTATATTAAAAAATATAAACAGTGGGGCGGGGCCAAGCAGCCAAATGGAGTAGACGCCATTTCATACTGCTCTGGGCCCTACATTCTGAACCTCACAATAAATCAGCCAAACTAAGCTACATCGACCCCCAGCAGTGCTACTGGAGGCTGGGTGACAACCCACAGAGCACATATATGCTTTTCTTCTGCGGATCGCAAGTTAAAATTGACATGCAAGAAGCGGAGGACACACTGACCCAGCGACCTGTGGTTTCCTGGGAGACACGCAGAGTTTCTAGACAACTGGGCTCCCTACCTGCCCACACCTCACCGGCGAGGGGGCGCACAAAACCAAAGACTCCAGCTGCAACAACCCCTGGGACGGGAGACATTGGCAAATTACTAACAGACACTCTGATCCTAAAGGCCCCAGAGCAGGCGGACAGAGAGGCCTCGACGGACCTGTCAGACGGAGAGGCCAGTCCACATCGAGCAAGGCCTACCAAGCCCGTCCCATCAGGCTCAAATATAAACCGCAGCAGCACCAAACTCATCACCCTACACAAAACAAGATATAGCAGACCTACGAACGAATATGCACGCCGTTTGATGCGGACATAGTGCCAGTTAAGGAAGAGGATCATGCCGTCACGTAGAGAGTACGGACCACAGGGGAGGAGGTGATTGTACAAGCACTGCAGGCCTCGCAGGCTACCGTAAGCCACAGGGTGGAGGTTATGGAAGACAGAGGCCGCAGAAAGAACCTCAGGCCCTTCGTTCCCTCCAGGACCAGTGACTTGACTAGCCTAGAGAAACCCGTTGCATCCAAGGACCTAGGGCTGGGACTAGTTCAGTTATGTATTCGTTTAGCTATGTATTAGAACGTTTTCTTTATTTTGTAATTGAGCACATTCTCCATATGGCTTTACGGCGTTAAAGCCGCTTCCCGAACCCAGGAAAATAGTCTCGCCACATAGGCAGATAAGCGGAGGGGAGGTGTAAAAGTGTGCTCCTAGGACAACATAAACGTGACATCAGCCTTATATTGTTTCAACAGCACATTAAAATAAACAATAAATAAATATAAATATATATATATATATATATAAACAGTGTTTGGACGAGTAATAATCACTACCCATGAAAAAGTACTAAGTGTGCGTTCTGACTGGCAAGTTATCCCCTGCTGCTGTCAAAATAAGGGTTAAATGTGTGGCAATAGCTGAATTATCTTTTGTTTCTCTGACAAAGCTTTGCCTTGTACAGTTCATAAAGCAGGTACAGAATGTACTCATGAGCAAGTCCCCCGAACTTCCCCATGCCGGCCCTGCTCATGAGTCTCATCTTCCCCTCCAGTAGCCCCTGCGAAAGTGCTGCCTGGGGCCATGGCCAGGGCAGTCTTTGATGTTGATTGGACCCTGGGCAAGCCTTTGCTTTGGCCCCCTGGTTCCTGCCCTCCAACTGCGATGTACGGTGGCCAAAAGGAAGAAACGAACATTGCAGGCTCAAAATGCAGATGCTTTGCCCCCCCCCCCAGGAATAACTGGACTCAGGGCAGCTGCTCCTTTTGTCCTGTGTTAAAGACGGTCATGGCTCCATCAGACAGTACCTGTACATAGGCCAGCCCTGCTAACAACTGATTTTTGCACCCTCATTGGCGGTGGCCAGTTTCCCCAACTCTTAGGTATGCCCCTGAGCCTCAGCACTAAAACTCACAGTAATGTGCTGTGTGCATGAGTATCACAAAGCTCCACCGCACTAAAACTCACAGTAATGTTCAGTGTAGGAGTATCACAGAGCTCCACAGCACTAAAACTCACACTAATGTGTAGTGTGTATGAATTTAAACCGAGCTCCACAGCAATAACATTTACAGCAATGTATATTGTAGATGGATTTATCAGTGTTCCACAGTAATCGCATTCGCAGTAATGTCTGGTGGGTGTGAGTATAGTACTGGCCTCATTGTATTAAAACTCACACCATGTTACATATAGCTCAGTTACTGCAGCAATACAACGTATAGTAATGTGCACAATGATTCTATCACAATTCACAGATCCAATAAATAACGTATTTAAAACAAAATGTGCGTTTACAGCAGGTGGAATACCTAACAAAACACAAAATGTCAATACTTTACGTTTAATGTGTGACCACTGTAAGTTTTTATGGATTGATTTTTCCCATTATGACTGTAAGGCTATGTGTGTGTGTTGTGTGGGAGCTGTGTGATTCCTGAGTAATATGTATGTGGGTGTGAGATGGTTGAGTGTGCTGTTTATCATTGATGTATGTGATTCCTGAGTGTAATATGTATGTCGCTGTGTGGTGGCTGTGTGCGATTCCTGAGTGTAATATGTATGTCGCTGTGTGGTGGCTAACAGAATTTGCAACAAAGGAAATGTAAACATTATATGACCTCTTACAGGAAGTGTTTAGGATGGCTGTGTAAGTTACATGCAAGGAGATGTGGCTAGGGCTATATAAACAAAGTAATTTAGCTCATAAATAGCAGAGAATTGAGCAGTGGGATTGCAGTGACATGATCTATATACCAAAACTGCTTCATTAAGCTAAAGTAGTGTCCCTTTAATTTAATAGAGCCCCTAAACAAACATGACACCCCTATACACACACACTAAACATGGATAAGGAAGTGTGACCTGGGAGGGGTGCTATGAAGATTTTTTATTTTTTTTTTACACAGGACGCCTAAAGGCCTAAGACTGACCCTGAGTCAAACCATCTAATAATTAGTTCTTCTTTTAGTCTACATCAGTTCCTTACATATACACGAATAGGGATACTAGAAGGTTTTGATCCAAGAACAGATCAGTATATGAATAATGGTTCAACACTTCCTCCAGTAAAGAGTAGTTTGAGTGCTTGCATGTTTCTCACCCATAGATGAAGATGATAAAGAGCGTGTTGAAACATTGCCAAGCACTGTAAGCATCCAAAAAACGAACCTCTGAATTTCCTGGAAGAAATATTCAGCCATTCTTTATTTATTGCCCTATTTCCAGCCTGACTAACTTCTATCACGTTTGTATCTTCATCCAAATTACTTTTGAAACCTGATTTAATTAATTTAAAAAATTGACATTTTTATACTCCACCAAGCATAGTGAATGACTAAGTGTTATTTTCACTAAGCAATGAATTCTAATGCATTGAGACTGAATTGCAAATTAAGCTTAAATAGATGCTTTAGAAAGATTCACAGTTCAACTGTTTCAGTCTGGATTTTGCTTATAACTGAATATGTTCACTCTTGGGTGAAAGATAATTTTGGATTTGGAATTATTTATGGGATGCCTCTACAAAATTATCCTTACTGTACTTTTCACTCTGGTTTCAACAATCTAACAGTACCTGCCGGTCTATGCACTTTCAGATGTGTAAATATATACAGTATATCTAGCGAATAACATTGATTATTGGGATATATTAGGCAGCAAGTGAATAGTCAGTTCCTGAATTTCATGTGTTGGAAGCAAAAACAAATTGGCAAGTGATAAGATCTGAGTGACTTTGATAAGGGCCAAATAGTGATGGCTAGTAGACTGGGTTAGAGCATTTCCAAAATGGCAAGATGTGTGGGTGTTCCCAGTATGCAGTGGTTAGTAGATACAAAAAGGGGTGCAAGGAATGACAACCGATGAACGTCAGAGTTGTCACGGAAGCCTCTGCACCACAGCCTCTTGAGAGGCTTGAAGGCTAGCCTACTGCCCACAGACTATGATGCCTGGTCACCAGCTTTAAAATTAGATGGGTGTACATTGTGTAATTGTTGAGTTATTATGTAAAATGTTGAGCGGGATGAAAGCTATTGTTTTAATGATTATATTGTGTAACATGTTGTGCGATGGGTCATGGTGTCCATCATGTAATGAAATTATCTGTCTTAATCTAATTATGGCCTACACACCAAGACAACAGGAACTGGTTTGCATTGTTCTGGTTAAAGTCCCCCTGTTGTGTGTAGTGGTATAAATACATGGGTTTTCTCCGTTCACTTGTTTCACCCAATACGACTGGTCTTGTCCACTATATTGGGAATTTTTACAAGGTTCCAGAAACCCAGGACCAAAGGAGGATTAGAGAACCGGCGTCCAAGTGACACTAAGAGACCTTGTCACCAGTGACAAGGGTCATGGGTGCCCAAGGCTCATTTATGCACGTGGGGAGCAAAGGCTAGCCTGTCTGGTCTGATCACTGGTCTAAGCGCCCCATCCCCCCAGCTTCAGAAGCCCCTTTGGAGTTGACAACAGGAAAATATACATTTGAGGAGGTTTGGATACGAATGCCACTTTAGTTCTAATTCTAATAGAGCAGATATATGCAATGCATTGGGAGTATATAAATCAAAGCACTATCACTTTAATTGTTTAGTATTGACACTGCATTATTTTGAATTGTGTTTTTTTTAACCTTAATTTTGCATTACATATTTTATTAACATACACTTTAGCTCATTCAGCACTAGCACTATTTAATTTGTCTCCTACGTTGGAATTAGTGTAGGATCCATCGATATTGGGGTTCTGTGAAGTAGTTGTGGGCTTAACGCAATATGGCCATATAGTGGAACTGAATCGTTATGTTTCCTGAGATAGGTAATGTTAGGTAGCCTTATAAAATGTTAAACTGTATTTATATGTGTGTTTTGTTATCTGTATTATGTCTACATTTTGGTCTCTGTGGTAGCACCATTCCTAAGAAAAGTATGCCCCCAACTCCCCTTTTTGTTTTCACAATACAGACAAAAAAAAAAAAAAAAATAAGTCAAAACAGTTTCATACTTACTTGCCAAAGTCTTATTGAAGATCATCGTTCAATCCGTATTTTCTTTCTTCAATCGTCTTTCTTCTACGATTGGTTTTATTTTCGCAGCAGTGTTTGCAATCATGCATGGTGCAAAAAAACTTAGGCAGGTGTGAAAAAAATTAGGTAAAGTAAAAACACCTCCAAAAAGAGAAATGTTATTAGTTAATTTTTATCAATTGGAAAAATGCTAAGTGAGTTAACAGAAGAAAAATCTGAATTAACATATGGTGTGGCCACCCTTTGCCTTCAAATAGCATCAGTTCTTCTAGGTAAATTTGCACACAGCAGGTAGGTTGTTCAAAATATCTTGGATAATCAATCACAGTTCTTCTGTGGATCTAGACCGCCTCATATTCATTTGCTTCTGTTTCTTCATGCATTCTCAGACAGACTCGATGATGTTAAGATCAGGGCTTTGGGGAGGCCACACAATCACTCCTGAACTCATTGTTCTTTATTCTGAAGATAGTTTTTAATTACTTTGGTTGTATGTTTGGGTCATTGTCATGCTGCAGAATACATTTCTCAGCATCGAGGAGACCATTCATTCTCACCAAATGTTCAATTCCATTTCCAAAAAAAGCCCCAATCTTGCAAGGAACATCCACTGTTGCCTGCAAACATTCATTCTTGTAATATTCTCCAGCCCTTTGGCAAAAAGCTGTCTTCTTTTGACTCATTAGTCCAGAGCACCTGCTGTTATTTGTCTCCATTCCAGTTCCTGTGTTTTTGGGCATAGTTGAGTTGCTTGGCCTTGTTTCCATGTCTTAAGTATAATCTCTTGGCAGCAAGTCTTTACTGAAGGCTACTTCTGGTCAGACTCCCTCACCCAGTTTTATACTCCCTATACAGCTGTTTCTGTTTCACTTGATGATTGTGTTTGAACAAAACATATGCAATTCATTTAGTTTCTAATCGAATTTCAGATTAAAGTGCTTTTCCTTTTGCCTTTTCAGCTATTTAGTAAATAGCTCCCTAATTGTGTATCCTTACATGGGATTGCTATAATTAAGGGTACCAAATTAGGGATGTATCTGCTAAGCAACTAAAAGAGAACTTTTAAGAAAAACATGCTTTTTATTGCTCTTTCATTATTTAATAGATAGCTCCCTAATTTGGTATCCTATCCTTATGGGCATTGTCATGATTAAGGGTGCCAGATAAGAAACATATTTACTAAACAAATTAATACATGATGTATAGTCTGCATATATATAAGACATATGTGCTGCATGTATATAGAATGTATGTGATGTACACAGGATACCAAAACAGGGAGCTTTCTACTAAACAGTTAAGGAAGGAATTCTCCCCCCATTGCTCCTCCCTCTCGCAACCACACATGGAATGTAACTTCCCTACCCTACAGGCCTTTCCCAAGCTTCGCTTCTCCTCTCCTCTCTTCTCACTACCTGTCCGCTTGATCCAGTACCTTCCCACCTTATCAGATCTCTCTCCCCTTGTCTTGTACCATCCTTAACATACATCCTAAAGTGCTCTATTTCATCTGGTGTTGTCCCTGCTCCCCTTAAGCATGCTACTGTCGTGTCCATCCTAAAAAAGCCATCCCTAGACCTGAATCCCCTTCCAACTATCATCCCATATCCCTGCTTCCTTTTTCCTCAAAACATCTAGAAAGACTTGTCTTTACTCATGTGACTCACTTGTTAAATTACAACTCCCTCCTCGATCCTCTTCAATCTTGCTTTTGCCCCCTCCACTCTACTGAGACTGCTCTTATCAAAGCATTAGCTCCCCGCCCATTATTTATTAGGAGGGGGACCAGGAGGGACATTAGGTCCCCCATTTAACTAATTAGGCTCCCCACCCGCCACTCATGGGTGGGCACCTAGGGGGGACATTAGGTCCCCCCATTATTTTTTTTAGAGTCCCCATCTGCACCTCATGGGTGGGGACCACTGGGGACACTAGGTCCCCCCCGTTTAGATGAATAGCCCCCACCCACGGGTCATGGGTGGGAGCACACGGGGGGCACTATGTTCCCCCTCCCATTTTATTTATTTGGGATCCCCACCATGGGGGGACGGGGGAACCTCTGTTAGTTTTAAATTATTTTAGGCGACATGCCCCTATTCGTGGTATGCCGCGAGTAGGGGCATGCGGGAGGAACTAACCTCCCATTTATCAATATGGGGGTCATAGTGACCCCCATACTGATTAATTTTTAGTCTTCAATGACATCGAACAGCCACTGGCTGCTCGCTGTTTAGGCGACATGTCCCTACTCGCTGCATGCCGCGAGTTGGGGCATGCGGGAGTATTTAACCTCCCTTTTATCAATATTGGGGTCATCCCAACATAGGTTTTAATGTGGGGGGCGGGGGTAAAAATTTATATTATTACATGGAGGGAGCTGGTAGTGCTGCCGGCTCCCTCCTTGTTTTGTTTTTTTTCGCGTATGCGTAGTGTTATTTCTCCGTGCTGTGGGGGTTAATTCCCCTGCAGAACGGAGTCTATTAAACAAATGAAACAAAATGAAAAGGTAATGCATTAGGCGTTTTGTTTATATTTCGTATGTAGAGCTTTCGTTTTAGTAAACGAATACGAAAAAAACAGAATTTTCACACTAAATCATATTCGTATGAAAACGAATGCCCATGTCTATTTTATACTGCCTTTCTTGGCAAACTCATTAACTCCTTTGGATTCCGCAACGTCATCCAGATATATCTCTCCTCCCCTGATCTCTCCCCCACGGTCCTGCAACGTGTCACTGCTTGCCTTTCTTCTACTACTGATTGGATGTCCTCCTGCTTTCTGAAACTCAACCTCTCTAAAACTGAGCTTCTTATTTTTCCCCCTCATAATGCTGATCCTCCTCCTTCGCTCTCCCTGCAAGTTGATAGTGCTTGCATCAGTCCATCCTTGTTGTGCCCCACATATCCAGTAAGGAGCTTGTTCATGCTCTGGTAATCTCTTGCATAGATTACTGTAATTCTTTCCTAGTTGGTCTCCCGAAAAGCCGAACTGCCCCGCTACAATCGGTAATGAATGCTGCCGCAGGCTGATCTTTCTCACCTGTCGTTCCTCCCATACCTCGCCCCTCTGTTGTTCCTTACACTGGCTTCCTGTATCATATAGGTGTCAATTCAAAATACTAACCCTTACCTATAAAGCTCTAACCAACTCTAGCCCCTCTTACATTACTTCCCTGATTCATAGATATGCCCCTTCTCTGCCTCTCCACTCTGCCAGTGACCTTCTCCTGTCCGTTGCTCGCACTCTTACTGCCAACTCGCACTTGCAGGACTTCTCATGGGCGGCTCCCTTCTTTTGGAACAGCCTGCCTACCCCCCATCCGATTCTCCCCTAGTCTTCAATTGTTTAACCCCTTAAGGACCAAACTTCTGGAATAAAAGGGAATCATGACATGTCACACATGTCATGTGTCCTTAAGGGGTTAAGAAGTCCCTCAAAACATCTGTTCAGAAATGCTTATTGACTCCCAGAGTAACTTATCTATACTTACCCAAGTCTGTTTCTTGCCATACTCCATTCTCACCTCCAGCTCTGCTACTTTTCCACCTCATCTAGACTGTAAGCTCGTTTGAGCGGGGTCCTCATCTACCTATTGTTCCTGTGACACTGTGTAATTGCCTCATGTATTGTAAATGTCCCCCTTTCATAATATTGTAAAGCGCTGCAGAATTAGTTGGCACTATATAAATACTACTACTACTACTAATAATAATAATAAACAGATGAACGAGTAGAAAAAAGCCCTTGTTCTTAAATTTGCTCTTTCAGTTGTTTAGCAGATAAGTTCCTAATTGGGTACCCTTAATTATAGCAATCACACATAAGATATTCGGTGGCAAATTCTTGAGTTATCTGCTAAACAGCAGAAAGATCAGAATTAAGGAAAAAGCCCTTTTATTCTGATCTTTGAGGCACACAGAGGGTTGAGGGGGGCAAAGAGGCTCACAGAAGGGCTGAGGAAGAGAAAAAAGAGACACACAAAGGAGTTGGGGGAGAAACTTCGGTTGGCTCCCGGACCCAGCATGCGCGGCGGTGGACGCGTTTCTACAGGTATGGTTTTTTCACAGATAGCATAGGCGTTTGCGTTCGCCACGATCCCCCGGGTATCACTTCAAGTTCGACGTCGACGTGTATCCTTAGTGTTGTTGACTCCGCTATGGCGGAGTCAGACTGGTTCAGGGAACTTCTGGATCTTTCCTGTTGGGATCCTCTTCTCTTACCGTCCTCTCGAATACTCCTCTTGGACTCTTTCAGGGGTGCCTGGAATGTCGAGGCGTTATCGCTATCGGCCAGGGACCTTCTCTGGGATTCCTGGGCTCCTGGGACGAGGAGATGTTATCTCTCTGCATGGATTTTCATGGTGTCGTTGGTGCTTGGGACAGGATACCGAGCCCTTTACAAGCCCTGTGACCAACGTGCTGAATTTCTTGTCCCTCCTCTTTGGGGATTGGGGACGGTTGTGCCGTTCGGTTAAGTGACTGAGTCAGTTATTTCGGCGGCTCATGTTCCACTTGGAGTTTTTTTCCCATCGGCCAGGACCCGCTGGTCTGCAGAATTCTACGTGGGATGAGACTGGCACGCCCTCTGGCGCCTAAATACTCTTCCCTCTGGGAGGTAAGTATGGTTTTAGCGTTTCTTTGGGATTTGGCCGGACTACCATGACTCTTCCCTTCGCCAGCTTTCAGCTGTGTTTGCTCTCTTGTTGTGTCTGGTTTCATTCAGAGGTGTTTCGGTTGTCCGGCCCTTCGCCCCTGTTCCGACTCGATGGATTAGATGGTTATTGACACTGGCGGGGGTGAATGCGACCTTTGGAGTGCATTCGGTTAGCGGCGTTGCAGCTTCCGAGTTTCCTTGGTGGGTGTTTCTCTTCGCGACGTTTTTTTCGCCAGTTTTTCTTTAGATCGTCGGTCCATGTTTCTTTGGTTTTGCTGTCGGAGCGTTAAAACAGCAAATATGAAGCCTCCTGTCATGATATAAAATTGTAGATTATACTAGCTTTAGTGTAACTATAATCTTAATTTTATTAATGACAGGATACGAATATTTCCCACCCTGTTTTTTCTTTCCCTCCCTTTGTTTAGATTTATTGTTGGTTGATTTCTACGGGTTGTTGAGTCGCCTGGGCTAGATATGGTAGTCTAGGGTGATGCCTGGGGAAGTTAGAGGAGGTGTCTGTTATATTGGTATTGTCAGTATTTATATACTGTTTTTTTTATGCTTTTGTACTATCAGTACTGTACCTTGGGATTTATGTTTTCTCAGTACATTTCATTCACTAATCAGTGTTTTCGACTCTGTTTATCTCGTTTCAGTATAATGGTTCGACTACATTTCATAGAATCGACGGTTTCGCTGGATGAAGCGCAAGATTACATCTGTTATTCGAAGTCCTTTTTTCAGACGGCATTCATTGTTGTGTTATGTTTCTTCCTTTTATTAGTTTATTGCATTTTTGTGTACCTTTTGTTTTGTCGCAGCGTGAAAGAGGAAATGGTTGGTTAGGAGGAGCCTTTTATAGATGTTTTACGTTTTTGTCTTTGGTGTTTTTCTCTCTATGTTAATGTGCTGCTGTGGAGTTCTAGTAAAGAGAGACTTAAGCAAATATTCGCCTCCTGTCATTAATAAAATTAAGATTATAGTTACACTAAAGCTAGTATAATCTACAATTCCATAGACGTGCGGCATCTAGGTATTCTATATCTATGGGGAGAGCAGCCTGACAGAGACATTCTGGTCAGTTCTTCTCAGCACAGCTCCCCTCATCACTGCACAGATTCCTGCTCTCCCCCTGCCTCCCTTACATCCCCCCTCTCTCCCCTGCACTTTCATAGATCCCCTCTCCCCCTGCCTCCCCTGCACACATCCCACCTCCATCCCCTGCACTTTCACAGATCCCCTATATCCCTTCCTCCCCTGTACACATCCCACCTCCCTCCCCTACACTTTCACAGATCCCCTATATCCCTACCTCCCCTGTACACATCCCCCTCCCTCTACGGACAGCCCCACTCCCAACACAGATCTCCTCTCCCCCTGCACACACCGCCTCAACCCCTGCCTCCCCCACACACACAACCTCTCCCCACCTCCCTCCCCTGCACAGATCCTCCCTGCCTCCCTGACAGCCCCCCTCCATGCACAGAACCTCTCTCCCCTGCACACATCCCATCTCCCCCCACCCTTCTCTGCACACATCCCCTCTCCCCCTACCGGAGTGAAGAGGGAGAGCAGCCTGGCAGAAACATCAAGTAAGCTCTACCCAGCACAGCTCCCCTCCTCACGGCACAGATTACCTCTCTCCCTTCCATCCCCCCCTCTCTCCCCGGCACTTTCACAGATACCCTATATCCCTGATATATCCACAGATCCACCTTGCCTCCCTGACAGCCTCCCTCCATGCACAGATCCCCTCTCCCCCTGCACAGACCCCTGGGCAGACTAGATGGGCCAAATCTTATCTGCCGTCACATTCTATGTTTCTATCCCCTGCACATATCCCTTCTTCGCCTGCCTTCCCTGCACATATCCCCTCTCCCCCGCCTCCACTGCACAGAGCATCTCTCTCCCCTCCCTCCCCTGCACAGATCCCCTTTCCCCTGCACACATCCCCTCTGCCCCCTCCCTCCCCTGCACAGATCGCCCTGCCTATCTGACAGATCCCCTTTCACCTTGCCTCCCTTGCACATAACTCCTCTCCTCCTCCCTCCCCTGCACATATCCCCCTGCCTCCCTGACAGCCCCCTTCCTGCACACATCCCCTCTCTCCCTGCCTCCCCTGCACACAACCCCTCTCCCCCCTCCATCCCCTGAACAGATCCCCCTGCCTCCCTTGCAGCCCCCCTCCCTGCACAGATCCCCTCTCCCCCTGCCTCCCCTGCACACTCCCCCTCCATCCCCTGCACTGATTCCATCTTTCCCTGCCTCCCTTGTACCCTTTCCTCTTTCCTCTCTGCACAGATCCCTTCCCTCCACTGTACAGATCCCCTCTCCCCCTGCCTCCCCAGCACAGACAGCCCCTCTCCCTCCCCATGCACAGATCACTTCTCCCCTGCACCGTTCTCCTCCTCCCACAGATCCCACTCCATCCCTGCACACTCCACACACACCCTCTCAAAAAATATAAGTATATATTTTTAAAATGTGCATACATTTCAATTCAATAAGCTGCTTTGTAATTCAATAAGTTTCACTCCTAAGTGTTTCTTTTCACACCAATAAAAAGTTAAATATACTGAAGTGCTTCAGTAACAATAATTTTTTTAAAGGAACACTCTGCCCAAATGGGCAAAACCTCCACCTCTATAAAGTTGATAAGGGAATCTTTTAAGCAAACAAAGAAGTTTGAATGACTATCTGTTCCTGTCCAAATTAGAGATGTTTAAATTGCGTATACGCAGAAGTAAATTCACACTGACACAAGGTTCAGGTTAAATGAAAGAACTTCAGGAAATTTATTAGCATCTGCACAAAGCAGGCTTGCAAGTCCTTTTTAAAGGTAGAATTACATCATTGTAAAATCAAGATAAAAAGTGAGGAAACATTGTCAATTGGCTAAGAGAAGAAGTGGTTAGTTAAATGCCCTCCCTGTTGGGTGTTACGTCTTACATCATAACTGACGTCATAAAGTTCTCCTCCAGATTTCAGCGCCATCTTGCTAGCACGAGGAGTTCTTTCGATGGGAGGGGGCATTTTGGCAGCTATCCATAAAGAGTAGCTGGTACCTTTAGTCTTTCAAGGTTAGTATCCTCAGTATTCTCAAGGCCTCTTTGGCAATTATACACTCTATCAATACTATCTGCTACAGTGTGTTCTTTGAATCAGAAGATTCTAGCATTTTCTGCTGACATGCTGTTTCTACGAACAAAGGAATCTTGTAAAGTTTAAACTACGAGGCATGAGAGCTGAATATGAGAATATAGTATTAAAAGGGGCCCAGTAAGGATTATATAGTTTATAAGGGGCCTAATAATGGATATAAGTTATAAGGGGTTAATAATTCTACAACAGTCCCCCCTATAGAGTGTTAATTGCTAAAAAGGATAAACTTTATTTGTTAGTATCAGAAAATTTGTTAGCCCAAAGACACATAAAAACCCCATGTCCGCTACTTTGGTGTTAGTGCAAAGTGCAATTCTGTCCCTAATCTGACCCTAGTAGGCTAACTCATCCGTCAGTATGGCACTTGAACGCTTCACTCCCATGGGTGGCCCACGGTGGCTAGCCCACCACTTCTC
Source organism: Pelobates fuscus (assembly GCF_036172605.1). Classification (NCBI taxonomy): domain Eukaryota; kingdom Metazoa; phylum Chordata; class Amphibia; order Anura; family Pelobatidae; genus Pelobates; species Pelobates fuscus. The sequence goes on from NC_086322.1 coordinate 251,503,221, forward strand.
CACACGGTAGACTTAACCTATACAGACGGATGCTGTCCCTAAGCTGGTCCTTCCCTAGAATTTCTGCACTTCATCGTCATAGGGAAGAGTTTGTAGCGGAATGCAGGGCGATGTGAGATCTTGATCACCAATTTCCAGATGAGTAAAGGTTGGTGTCGTTTGGTCTACAGTCTTCTGTAGGAATTTTCTGAGGCATGGGAGGACACAACAAACGAGAAGAGCGAGAACAAAAAGAAAAATTAGTAGAGCCATACCAATATGAACTAAAGCTTTTTGCCAACCAGTCATCCAACCAAACCATTTTTCCCAGGGATCTGTCACCCCAGAATTCTTTTTTAACTCTTCTGAGAGTTTATTTAATTTTTCTATGGCCAAAGTGACCTTACCATTAGGGCCTGTGTTTTCTGGAATGTAAGTGCAACAAGTCATGGTGTCGGGTAGTATTTTACATACACCCCCCTTCTCAGCCAAAATCATGTCTAAGGCCAGTCTGTTCTAGAAGGTCATTTGGGATGTGGCTTGTAATTGTTCGGCTAAACCCTGGAGGGCAACCCTGGTATAATTAACAAAGAGCTGTTGGTTGTAATAGATATAATTTATCCAGTTAAGGTTCTTATTGGCAGTGACTATAGTGAACAGTGATTCAAACCCCACTGCAACTTCATCTCTAGCTTTAAATTCATTAGGTACCCTCCTAGGTACCCCAATGGCATCTATGTAAACATGTGGGTCAAAACTGCCTTTTACTGGGGTTTCCCGTTTGGCTCTGGCTGATGTGTGTGCCGGACTATGAGTGTCAGGATGATTATCAGAAATAATGTGGATGGGCATGATGACTTTGACCAAGGTACACTCTCCCCACCACTCAGACTCCAGTCTAGACCTTAATTGTAAATCCCCACACAACCAGTAAATATCTCCTAGTGATCTAGTATGGTGTTGTAACAGGTGCACAGGAACAGTTCTGTAAGTGGCACAATAACCTTTGGAAAAGTTACCCATGAATTTACCAATCCCATCATACATGGTGTAGCAAGTGTAATTACCTTTATAGATTGTAATTCCATCTGGGGGTTTAACACCTCCTACTAGGATAGGGTACTCTGCTGTCCATGCTTCGCAGAGGGATCTGTTAAAATCATAGCGGTAGGCGAAAAGACTCAAGAAACACTCTTCTATTTCTAAAGGGAGGATTAGGGGAACGGTGCCAAGGTGAGGTCGGGCACCACCACATACATAACATGCGGTTCGATTATGCTTATTGGCATTATATCTCATCCACTCTAACCACAAATTAATGTCATTAAATCCAGTTTCAGCGGCCATAGTATCTTCAAAAGTGGGGTTAGCAATGGCCATCATGTCTCTAAAAGACTGGATGTGTGGTTTCAGCGGATTTGGGACCATATGTACAGCCCCTTGCCACTCTGGAGAGTGACACATATCATTGAGGTAGAAATGTCCTAGTTTATTGTAGGAACCCCTTCTCCAGTACATTCCCATTACATATTGGCCAGCATCCTCTGGGCCAGGATGTTCAATATTTAATACTAATTTCATAGGTGTACTTCCTCCAGGCTTTCTTAAAGTCATTCTTTGGAGGAGGGATCTACCATGATCATCTACTTTTGATAAAGCACTTTTTGGTTTGTAACCCCAGGCAGGCCCGATATTCCATCCCGCCGCCCCCCAATGATCACAATTATGCCCCCATTGGTTATCAACTACACAAATGTAGGGGTCTTTTGCTTGCGGTATGTCTTTATAAATGGCTTGAATCTGTGATTTAGGGAATGGGCAATCTACAATATCACAGTAATCAAAGGTATAGGTGGCCACACGGGTACATGATGAATTATACCAGAAGGTGTACCCACTAGCATCTTTAGTTATGGCCACCTGCTGGGCTTTAAGAAGGCCAATCAAGGGGATTAGGTACCAGAAGTACATGGTTGTGCGGAATCAGCTTCTTCTGGAGCAGGTGTCTTTTTTGCAGTGAGAGGCGTGAATCCAATGTGGCCTACCAGCCAGCTTGACAGAGGTAGCGGTGATCAGGAGAACTTGGAATGGTCCCTCAAATCTTGGTTCCAGAGTGTGTTTTCGCACAAATTTCTTGACTAGGACCCAATCACCGGGTAGCAGATCGTGGTTGCCTGTGTCAGAATCAGGATCACTACTCTGTGGGTGATAAGGGGTGTGAAAAGCAAGAGTTTCTTTGGTAACTGATGCTGTGAAGGCCGGACCTTGGTCACTTTCAATGACTTCTGGCAATCCGAATCTACACACAATTTCTGTAAGTAGACGTCGTGCTGTTGTTTTGGCGGTAATGTTAATCACTGGGTAGGCTTCTGGCCAGCCTGAGAACATATCCACTATCACTAGTGCATATTCGTAATTGCCGCTCTTTGGCATTGGATATGATCTATCTGGATTCTTTGGAATGGATACATGGGCTTAGCCAGGTGCTTCGAGGGGACTTTAGCTGTTTTCCCAGGATTACATTTGGCACAGATGACACAAGCTTTACAGTAGTTATTGGTTAGCGTGGTAATTCCAGGAGCTTCGTAGTACTTTTGTACAAGAGCATTCATCAGATCTTTTGATAAGTGTGCAGGGCCATGTGCCCATTGAACAACTGCTGGGTACAAACTCTTAGGGAGACAGAATCTGAGGTTGTTGTAATATACTCCATCTTTTAGGACTGCTCCTTTCTTCTTCCATTTCTGTATTTCCTCAGGGGCTACTGCAGCCTGTTGTTCTCGTAAGATCTTTAGGTCGGTTGGAAGAGTTTGCAGAGTGAATATTGGAGTTTCTTCTTTTCTTGGAATTTCTTCATTTCTTGGAGTTTCTTCTTTTCTTGGAATTTCTTCATTTCTTGGAATTTCTTCATTTCTTGGAATTTCTTCATTTCCGGACACTCTTCTTTCCACTTCCTGTGGTCCTCTTGCAGCTTGCTTTGCAGCTTGATCAGCTAGATGGTTGCCCTTTGCTTCATCTGAGTCCAACTTCCCATGTGCTTTTATCTTCAAAACAGCCACTTCTTCTGGAAGTAGGAGGGCATCCATCAGCTCCTTGATCGCAAAACTGTGCTTGACTGGTGTACCGGCAGTAGTAAGAAATCCTCTTGTTTTTCAAATCACTCCGAAGTCATGAGCCACGCCCAGTGCATATCTTGAGTCTGTGCAGATATTGGCGCGCTTTTTTATTATTATTATTATTATTGCAATTTATATAGCGCCAACAGATTCCGTAGCGCTTTACAATATTATGAGAAGGGATTTAACTATAGATAGGACAATTACAAATAAACTTACAGGAACAATAGGTTGAAGAGGACCCTGCTCGATCGAGCTTACATTCTATAGGAGGTGGGTGTAAAACACATTAGGACAGGAATTTGCAATCAAATAAGGTGGACTGCCCTTTAGGAGAGGGCAAGAGACAGGTATGTGAGGTAAGGGTTAGTCTTGGAGGCCATATGCTTTCCTAAAGAGATGAGTTTTAAGGCACTTCTTAAAAGATGCAAGACTAGGGGAGAGTCTGATGGCGGTAGGCAGGCTATTCCATAGGAAGGGAGCCGCCCGCGAGAAGTCCTGCAAGCGCGAGTTGGCCGTACGAGTGCGGACAACGGACAGGAGGTGGTCACGGGCAGAACGGAGAGACCGAGAAGGGACATACCTATGGATCTGTGAGGAGATATAAGAGGGGCTAGAGTTGTTCAGTGCTTTATAGGTGTGAGTTAGTACCTTGAATTGACTCCTATAGCATACAGGAAGCCAATGTAAGGACTGGCAGAGGGGTGAGGTGTGAGAGAAACGACTAGAGAGGAAAATCAGTCTAGCAGCAGCTATGGTTTTAAGATGGAATCTACAGGATTTGGCAACATGCTGGATGTGAGGCTCAAAGGTGAGACCAGAGTCAAGTATGACGCCAAGACAGCGCGCTTGCAAGGATGGACTGATGTTGGTACCACAAACTTGAAGGGAGAGTGAAAGAGGAGGATCAGTATTAGGAGGAGGAAAGACAAGGAGCTCAGTTTTTGAGAGATTGAGTTTCAGAAAGCGGGAGGACATCCAGTCAGAGATGGAAGAAAGGCAAGCAGTGACACGTTGCAGGATGGCAGGGGAGAGGTCCGGGGAGGAGAGATATAGCTGGGTGTCATCAGCATACAGGTGGTAGTGGAATCCAAAAGAGGTAATAAGTTTGCCAAGAGAGGCAGTATAAAGAGAAAATAGAAGTGGACCAAGGACGGAGCCTTGGGGAACTCCAACCGAGACAGGGCGAGGGGAGGAGGTATCATTAGAAAAGGAGACACTGAATGAGCGTTGGGAGAGATAAGAGGAAAACCACGAGAGGACAGAGTCACAGAGACCAAGTGATTGAAGAGTTTGAAGAAGGAGAGCATGATCAACGGTGTCAAAGGCCGCTGAGAGGTCAAGAAGAATTAGTATGGAGTAGTGGCTTTTGGATTTAGCTGCGATTAGGTCGTTAGTGACTTTGATAAGGGCAGTCTCTGTAGAGTGGAGAGGGCGGAAGCCAGATTGAAGGGGGTCAAGGAGAGAGTTGGAATTGAGGAAATGAGACACACGGGTAAAGACAAGCCTTTCCAGAAGCTTTGAGGAAAAAGGGAGCAGGGATATGGGACGGTAATTAGAGAGGGTGGATGAGTCGAGGGATGGTTTTTTTAGTATAGGTACTACAGTGGCATGTTTAAGGTCAGCAGGGACGATGCCAGAAGAGAGTGAGCAGTTGAAGATGTGTGTTAGAGAAGTCACGAGACAAGTGGAGAGAGATCTGATAAGGTGAGATGGGACAGGATCGAGCGGGCAAGTGGTGGGGCGAGAGGAGCAAAGAAGAGCAGCCACCTCTTGGTCAGTAGCTGGGGAGAATGTCTGAAGGGTAGGAAATGCATGATCTATGTGTGATTGAGAAACAGAAAGGCAAGGAGGGGAGATGTAACGCTCAATTGTTGATAAGATGGAAACAACTGCAGATTTCTGAGTTTGATAATGTTTATTACTTTGAATAAAAAAGATAATCAAATTGAACTGTCTCTTTAATTCCTGGCAGGTTATAACCAGCAGCGGTGTTTGAAGTTGTTTTAGGATAAGGTAAATTTAACACAACCAGCGAGAAGTTCCAAATTATGATGTAGATAATTAGTAAGTAGGTGTTGGAAACAAAATTATGAGTTGATGTGGAGCAGATAGCGAACCACTTAGATTTAGGGTGGTCATATATTAAGTTTGAGCCAATCTGGTTTACTTAACTTATGAAGGAGTGATAATCCAATTGGTGATAGAGATTCCACAGAGAATCGAGGTTGCAGCAGGCAAGAGAATATCCAAAAACAGTCCGAGGTCGTAGGAGAGGAGAAGGCGGGTAAATGATTAAACAGTCCGGGTCCGATACACAGTAGAAGTAAATATTCAGTTTGAAGTTCGCGGGAGCTTTCGAGTTGATCCAGCACTGTGGTGTTGACGCGGACTCTCTATGAACCCTGGGAACGACCACGTCATAGGAGGGGGAGTGGCCGCGCTCCGAGAACCCGGAAGTCCACGGTTAGCGAATGCCGGAAGGTCTGACAGAACCCCCCTCATAAGAAGCAGCCACCGGATGCTGTCAACGAGGTCTGGATGGGTAGCGAGCATGGTACGCGTTGATAAGTCGGCGAGCATGCACCGCGGAGGACGACACCCACGAGTCTTCGTCAACTCCGTAGCCCTTCCACCGGACAAGATATTGTAAGGAACCACGATGGATTCGTGAGTCGAGAATCCTCTGAACCTCGTATTCCTCTTCACCTTGTACCAGAATGGGATCAGGAGTGGTATGAACATCCCTCATGAAAGGGTCGGAGTGGTGTGGTTTAAGCAACGACACATGGAAGACTGGATGCAGTTTCATGGTAGGTGGAAGTTTCAATCTAACCACGTTTTCGTTGATGAGTGACAATATACGAAAAGGGCCAAGGAAGAGTGAACTTAGTTTCTTTGAGGGACGGTTGGTAACAATGTTTTTTGAAGAGAGCCATACTAGATCACCAACCTTGTAAGTAGGGGAAGGTCGTCTACCAGTATCGAAAAACCTTTTCTGAGCAGATGATGCATTTTTAAGGTTATCACGTAACCTGAGGAAGAGGGCAGACATGAACGAGTTATGGTTGGAGACGTATGGATTAGAAGAAGGAAGTCCTTGATCGGGGAATGAAGAAGGATGGAATCCAAAATTTGAGAAGAATGGAGTCATTTTGCTACTAGTGTGTACCGAGTTGTTGTATGAGAACTCTGCCATTGGTAACCACGTGATCCAATCATCTTGTAAATGAGAGCAATAACACCGCAAGTATTGTTCAAGACATTGGTTAACTCTCTCTGTTTGTCCGTTGGTTTGAGGATGATAGGCTGAAGATAATTTACGTTGAATGTTGAGGGAGGAACACATCTCATTCCAGAATTTGGAGGTGAACTGTGTTCCTCTGTCTGATATGATTTCTTCAGGAAGACCATGGAGTTTCACGATGTTGTTGATGAATACTTTTGCAAGTTCAGATGAAGAGGGTAATTTCTTTAAAGGAATAAAATGGGACATCTTGGTGAAACGGTCTACCACTACCAGAATGGTGGTATGATGTTGCGAAGGAGGGAGTTCTACCAAGAAATCCATTGAGATGGACTGCCAAGGTCTTTCTGGAACAGGTAGGCTCAGTAATTGACCGAAGGGTGGATGATGGTCAGATTTTGATCTCAGACAGGTTGGGCAGTTTTTGACATAAGATTCTATGGTTCTGTCCTGGCGAGGCCACCAGTAATATCTTTTAGACAGTTCCAGTGTTTTTCTTGTACCAGGATGACCAGCCAGAGGGGAATCATGAATCAAGGAGAGTATTTTATTCCTAAGCAAGGGAGGAATGTATAACCTGTCTTTGAAGTAGTACAACCCGTCCTTTTTTGATAGATTGTCTTGTTTGGGAAGTTCAAGATCTTCTTCTTTAAGATGTTTAATATCATCAGTTAATGACGAAATAATACCTATGATTTTAGGAGGTTGAGTTTCGTTTACAGGAAGATCTTGGTGAATTCTGGACAGGGCATCTGCCTTTTTATTTCTGGATCCAGGTCTGTAGATGATTTGAAAATTGAAACGGGAAAAGAAAAGATTCCAGCGTACTTGTCTGGCAGAGAGTGTTTTGTTGGAATGAAGATATTCAAGGTTCCTGTGGTCGGTATAAACAATTACAGGAGTGCGTGTGTCTTCAAGTATGTGACGCCAGTTTTCGAATGCAGCTTTAATACTTAATAATTCTTTTTCTCCTACAGGATAATTTCGTTCAGCAGGAGACAAAGATCGTGAAAAAAAAGCTACTGGATGGAGAGGATCTTGAGGCGTTTGGTGTTGAGAGAGGACAGCCCCGATAGCTGTATCAGAAGCATCCGTTTCCATGACGTAGAGAAAAGCAGGATTAGGTAGTTGAAGAATGGGAGCACTTGTGAATCTCCGTTTTAATTCATCAAAGGCTGCTTGAGCCTCTTCGTTCCAAGAAAAGGACCGTTTACTGCTATTGAGCAGGTTGAGGGGATGAGCAACCTTGGAGTAATTTTTAATGAACTTCCTATAGAAGTTGGCAAATCCCAAAAAACGTTGTAAGTCTTTAGTATTAGTAGGAGTAGACCAGTTGACAATGCAATCTATTTTGGAGGTATCCATACTTATTGAATGAGGGGAGATAACATATCCCAAAAAAGTGATTTCATTGACTTCAAATATACATTTTTCTGGTTTTGCGTATAATTTGTGTGTTCTTAATCTGGATAATACCCATCTCACGTGTTTTCTGTGTTCTTCAAGGTTGTTGGAGTAGATGAGAATATCATCTAAGTAAATGATGACACAAACGTCTAGGAGATCTCGGAAGATATCGTTAATGAAATGCTGAAAGGTTGCAGGGGCGTTACATAGCCCGAAGGGCATGACAAGATATTCGTAAAGACCATATCGGGTTCTGAACGCCGTTTTCCATTCATCATTGGCCTTGATTCTAACAAGGTTATATGCCCCACGAAGGTCAAGTTTGGTGTAGATGGTAGCTGTTCTTAATCTTTCAATCAACTCATTGATCAGGGGAAGAGGGTAACGATTCTTAATAGTTATTTTATTTAAAGACCTGTAATCGATGATGGGGCGTATAGTCTGGTCCTTGTTTCTCACAAAAAACATGCTGGAAGCGGCTGGTGAACAGGAAGGTCTAATGAACCCCTTCCGGAGGTTTTCATCTAGGTATTCTTTGAGGGTTTTTAGCTCTGATTCAGAGAGGGGATAAATATGTCCAAAAGGGATAGGAGCACCAGGAACAAGGTCAATCGGACAATCATAGGGTCGATGAGGAGGAAGTGTCTCTGCTTCCTTTTTACTGAACACATCAGCGAACTCCGAATAGCTGGAAGGTATAGTGGATTCCCTAGTAACATGCAAAATGGGGATGTGTTGTAGACATGTTCTCTGGCAATATGCAGAGTTAAACGTGAGAGAGAAAGGAGCCCAGGTAATAAGTGGGTTGTGAGTCCGTAACCAGTCTATCCCTAATATTATAGGATAAAGAGGGGAATTTATGACATCAAAAACAAGAAATTCAGAATGGACATAATTAGTAGTAGTCCTTAAAGGGACAGTTTCAAGGCGAATGGGCCCCGAGGAGATTAAGGAGCCATCAATAACTCTGACAGAGACGGAATTACGTTTTTGAACACAAGGAATTTTATTTTTTGTAACAAAGGATGAGTCCAAGAACACCCCATTAGCACCGGAATCAATAATGGCCTTAGTCGTAATTCTTTCTTTGTCCCACTGTAATATGAGAGAGACAGAGGAGAAATGAGAGGTTGGTTTAGAAGGAAGTACACTCATTACAGTCGTGGTAGAACCATGCTTACCGCCTCTTGGACGTTTCAATAGGGGACAGTCTGAGACCACATGTTCTTGCGAAGCACAGTACATGCAGAGGTTCAGTTGTCTTCTTCTGGTTCTCTCTTCTGGAGTAAGAGGACTTCTCACAACCCCTATTTCCATAGGTTCAGCGGGAGTTATAGGTTTCTCCGGTGCCTTTGAAGAGGTGAAGGGTTTTTTCCATAGAGAGCTAGTGAGTGATTTCTCAGCTTTTCTTTCCCTAAGTCTTCTGTCGATACTGATTGACAGTTGAATAAGTGTATTTAGTGTAGTAGGTAGTTCAGTTCTGGAGAGCTCATCTTTGACAGCTTCAGATAGCCCAATACGGAACTGGTTACGTAGAGTTATGTCATTCCACTGAGTTTCAGGTGCCCATCGTTTGAATTCAGCAATGTAATCTTCAACAGGCCGGTTTCTTTGCTGCAGTGTTCTAATGGTTAAATCTGCAGTCGCCTGTTTGTTTGGGTCTTCGTAAAGGAGAGACATGGCTTCAAAGAATTCATCTAGAGAATCCAATATGGGATCATCATTCTCAAGAAAGGAATGAGCCCAGGCCATGGGTTCACCTCTCAAAAATGAAATAACAGAACAAACTTTAGATCTTTCCGTGGGATATGATCGGGGTTTTAATGCAATCAACAACTTGCAAGAATTGATGAACTCTCGGTATTGGGACCTGTCTCCAGAGAATTTTTCGGGGTTGGAGACAGCAGGGTCACTAGCCGAGTGTGTAACTGTGTGAGGAGTATGGGTTTGCAAGTCCCTTACATAAGTAAGGATTCTTTCATTGGTGATCTGTAGATCTTGCATGCCTTGAGTGAGAGTATCCACTCTTTGGTTTAATCTGGTGATTTCAGAAGTGAGATCTGCTGTATCCATTAATTAGGCTGGATCAATCTGTAACGCTCAATTGTTGATAAGATGGAAACAACTGCAGATTTCTGAGTTTGATAATGTTTATTACTTTGAATAAAAAAGATAATCAAATTGAACTGTCTCTTTAATTCCTGGCAGGTTATAACCAGCAGCGGTGTTTGAAGTTGTTTTAGGATAAGGTAAATTTAACACAACCAGCGAGAAGTTCCAAATTATGATGTAGATAATTAGTAAGTAGGTGTTGGAAACAAAATTATGAGTTGATGTGGAGCAGATAGCGAACCACTTAGATTTAGGGTGGTCATATATTAAGTTTGAGCCAATCTGGTTTACTTAACTTATGAAGGAGTGATAATCCAATTGGTGATAGAGATTCCACAGAGAATCGAGGTTGCAGCAGGCAAGAGAATATCCAAAAACAGTCCGAGGTCGTAGGAGAGGAGAAGGCGGGTAAATGATTAAACAGTCCGGGTCCGATACACAGTAGAAGTAAATATTCAGTTTGAAGTTCGCGGGAGCTTTCGAGTTGATCCAGCACTGTGGTGTTGACGCGGACTCTCTATGAACCCTGGGAACGACCACGTCATAGGAGGGGGAGTGGCCGCGCTCCGAGAACCCGGAAGTCCACGGTTAGCGAATGCCGGAAGGTCTGACAGGAGAATTCTTTCCTTAGCTGTTCAATCTTGTCAGTGAAGTAACATGCAAAGTTATCAGAAGTAAGGTTAGTTTTGGGGGTGGCCACAGCAGGGCGAAGAAGAGAATTAAAGGTGTCAAAGAGACGCCTGGGGTTGCGGGAACATGAACTAATGAGAGAGGAAAAATAGGACTGTTTGGCAAGGGCAAGGGCTGCACTGTATGAACACAATATGAATCTATAATGGAGAAAGTCTGATTGGGTGCGAGACTTCCTCCAAGAGCGTTCAGCACAACGGGAGCATCTTTGCAGGTAGCGCGTTGATTTAGTATGCCATGGTTGGGGGCGGGTGTCACGTTTAAACATTTGTTATGAAGGAACACAACTGCAGATTTCGTATAGTTGAATTTTTATTAACGAAAGTAAAAGGAAAAGACTTTAATTCCAATTTACAGGTACTGAAGCTTTAAGTAGTAAATGATAACTGAAGTCCACAGTTACAGGCACTGTAGCTTTAAGGAGTAAACGGTAGTAAATTGCAGACACTGAATCAATAAAGAGTCTCTTAGTAGAGTTAACGGTTTAGGTGATAAGTAATTATAATAGCTGTTCCATACTTTAACTGAAGCAAGACAGATGCAGATAACTGATATGAAGTATGAATTGAAGTTAGCTGTAACGGGATTGTTTTTTCCGAAGGACTTTTGGAGACAGGTAATAACAGCTTTTAAATGCAACTCTTATCACATTGGTTTTACTTAGCTTCCGGCACATAGAACACTGGTTCCCGAGATCTCCTCAGAGGCGTATGAAGAGTGTTTAATCCTTAGTCGTGGATGAGGAGAGGTGAAGGGAACTTTGCAGAGTCTTTCAGTCCGGTCTGGTAGCAGAGGCTTTCACCATGAAGTTGTAGCCGGGTTGTGAGTAAGGAACGTAGTTCAATAATCCAGCCCTGATCAGCTGGTGCAGTCAGATTAAATAGGCAGACCGTGTCATACAGGGGTGTGGCTAGGCTCCGTGGAACCAGGAAGTAAGAGGATACCATAGTTAAGGCATTACAGTACCCCCTCTCTAATGAGCAACCTCTGGGTGCTATTGATTTGGCTTAGAAGGGTTATGCTTGTGAAATTTGGAAATCAATTTATTAGCATGAACAACAGAGGAGTTTTCCCATGTATCTTCATCAACACCATATCCTTTCCATCTGATGAGGTATTGTAAGGAGCCACGATGGATCCTTGAATCCAGTATACTTTGAATTTCGTATTCTTCTTCACCCTGGACCAATATGGGATCAGGAGAAGTAGTGACATTTCTCTGGAAAGGGTCAGGATGATAAGGCTTTAGGAAGGACACATGTTTGGATCTTTGGCATACAGAACAGGAATTGACATAAGATTCAATAGTTTGGTCTTGACGAGGCCACCAATAGTATCTTTTAGACAATTCAAGGGTCTTTTTCATACCTGGATGACCTGCCAGAGGAGAATCATGAATAATTTCAAGTACTTTAATTCTGAAAGAGGGAGGTACATAAATCCGGTCTTTAAAATAGTAGAGACCGTTTTTCTTGGATAATTTACTTGATTTAGGAAGTTCAAGAGCGTCTTCACTGAGACCTTTAACGTCGTCGATAAGAGAAGATAGGATTCCAATGACTGTAGGAGGAGGAGACTCCAGTTCGGTGTCAGAACAACATGAGGTTTTAGCTGGTTCTTTCGTAGACTGGAGAATTGGAATACGTTGCAAGCATGTTTTCTTGCAATAATCAGAATCAAATGCAAGAGAGAAGGGAAACCATGAGATTTGAGGGTTGTGGTTCCTTAACCAGTTGATCCCTAATATAATAGGAAAAAATGGTGATGAGATGACATCAAATATAAGACTTTCCGTATGAGTATGATTGATGGTTACTTTTAGAGGGATGGATTCATGAAGTATTGGTCCCGATGAGATGAGGGACCCGTCAATCACTTTAACAGGTACAGAAGTTCTTTTACGAACACAAGGAATTTTATTCTTTGTTACAAAGGCTGAGTCGATGAATACTCCATTTGCACCGGAATCGATAACAGCCTTGGTTATAATTCTTTTATTGTCCCACTGTAATACAAGAACGATAGGGGACATTTGAGTATTTGCTGTAGAGGGAAGTACACTTAGGATGGAAGAGGCATGAGACTGCCTTCTGCCTTTTATCCGTTTCAATGAAGGACAATCAGAGACTAAATGAACTTGAGAGGCACAATACATGCATAGGTTTAATTGACGTCTTCGATTTTTCTCTTCAGGAGTGAGGGGACTTCTTATTATCCCTATTTCCATAGGTTCGATTGGTTCAGATGGGTTGTCAGGAGGCTTTGGAGCCCCTATTTCCATAGGTTCACTTGGTATGGAAGTCTTATCTGGAGCTTTTGAGGGAGTGAAAGGTTTGCGGTCTTTTGAATGTGAAAGGGCTTTTTCGGCCTTTCTTTCTCTTAATCTTCTGTCAATGCTGATTGATAGGCGAATTAGAGCGTTCAAATTAGTAGGGAGTTCTGTTCTAGATAATTCATCTTTTACAGCTTCCGATAAACCAATTCGAAACTGGTTGCGCAATGTGATGTCATTCCATTGCGTTTCTATAGCCCATCTTTTGAATTCAGCAATGTAATCTTCAACGGGTCTATTTCTTTGCTGTAGTGTTCTGATTGTTAAATCAGCTGTAGCTTGTTTGTTAGGATCTTCATAGAGAAGAGACATGGCTTCAAAAAATTCATCCAGTGAGTCTAAAATGGGGTCATCGTTTTCCAGAAAGGAATGAGCCCATGACATAGGTTCACCTCTTAGAAAAGAAATAACCGAACAAACTTTAGTTCTTTCTGTAGGATAGGATCTAGGTTTCAAAGCAATTAAAAGTTTGCAAGAGTTGAGGAACTCCCTGTATCTGGAACGATCTCCATAGAACTTTTCAGGGTTACACACAGCAGGATCACTAGCCGAGTGCAGAGTAGTATGAGGAGTATGAGTTTGTAAATCTCTGATATAAGTGAGAAGTCTTTCATTAGTAACTTGCAGGTCTTGCACACTTTGGGCTAGTGCATTAACTCTTTGATTCAGCGTAGCTATAGTAGAATCGAAATCTGCTGGATCCATTACAATGGCTGGATTATTCTGTCACGTTTAAACATTTGTTATTGTCAGGGTACCTGAGGCCTCTACCTCTAAGGGAGGTAGAGACTTGGTGGTGTATCCGTCCAGGCGAGCTGTCTCCTCCGTTCCTCGCGGTTCATCCAGTCACTTAAACACCGGCCGCGAGGAATCCACGTCCTTTTCTAGCAGGACGCTCAATACGTGACGTCATGACGCTAGCACGAGCAATCTGTCACTCAAGTGTCCGATATCCAATCGGTACTTGTCAGAGGCGTGATTTCCATCCAGAACCAGGGTATTTAAGCTTACTCCTTACTTCAGCTCATTGCCCTGTCGTGGTTCTAGCTTGTCTAGTCACTCAGTGCTCTGGTATTCTAGTTTGCTCTATTGGTTTTGACTCGGCTCGTTGTACTACCCTGTTTCTCTGTTATCCCTTGACCCGGCTTGTCTCTCGCTTATCTGTCTTCTCGTTCCCTCGACCTCGGCTTGCCTCTGACTATTCTTTACTCTCGGTACGTTAGTCCGGCCATTCTAAGGCCCGGTATACGTACCTTTCCACTCTTTGTACTCTGCGTGTTGGATCCCTGTCCCGATCCTGACATTACGACAGGGCCAATGGATCCTGCAGGTACAAACAGTCAGCTTGGTTCTTCGGATCCCAGGTTTGACGCCATGGAACATAGGATGGATCAGATGGCTTTGGCACTACAGGCACTTTTGTCTCGTGCTAGTAATCCACCTGAGGAGACACGTACTCCTTCTATCTCTCCTGCAGTCTCAGGTCTAGAGGTAGCCACTGTAGGTGCTTCTTCCCGTATTACCCCACCAGTACGTTATGGCGGGTCACCGGAGAAGTGTCGTGGCTTTCTAAACCAGATTAGCATCCATTTCGAACTACAACCCCGCTCTTATCCTACAGATAGAGCAAAGGTTGGATTTATTATTACTCTGCTCATTGAAAAAGCTTTGAGATGGGCCAATCCTTTATGGGAGAATGATAATCCACTCGTCTATAATTATAATGCCTTTGTAGCTGCGTTTAGAAGAACTTGTGACCCTCCTGGCAGAAAGGTCAATGCAGCTAGATTAATGTTGCGCCTTAAACAGGACAATCGAACACTTGTGGATTATGCACTAGAGTTCAGATCCTTGGCGGCAGAAGTTAAGTGGAACGAACAGGCTTATATAGATGTGTTTCTGAATGGGTTATCAGATGTAATTCTTGACGAGGTCGCTACTAGAGAACTCCCTGAAAATTTGGAGGATTTAATTTCTTTTATATCTCGTATTGATGAACGCTTAAGAGAGAGGCAGAACACTCGAGATAGGACCCGTAGACCCTCCTTTAAACTAGCGCCTACCTTTCAAATCTCTGAGTTCGAAGACTTACGTATTCCTGAACCTATGCAGATAGGCAGTACTCATCTCACTGAAAGGGAGAGACAGTACAGGAGAAGGGAGGGTTTATGTATGTATTGTGGAGTCAGGGGTCATTTACGCCTAAATTGTCCCAATCGTTCGGGAAACGCTCGCACCTAAGTTCCTCTAGAGGACAGGCCTTGGGTGTTTCTACTTTGTCCTCTATTCACAACTACAAGGAGCTCAGGCTTGTGTTACCCGTTTCTTTAAAGTGGGAGAAGGGAGTAGTTAAGACTATGGCACTAATCGATTCTGGAGCTGCTGAGAGCTTTATAGATCAGGGTTTTGCTGCCAAGCATGCTATTCCATCCCAGTTAAAAGAGACACCTCTGGCTGTTGAGGCCATCGATGGTAGACCGTTACTTGAGCCTGTTATTTTTCATGAGACCATACCGATTAACTTGACTGTTGGCATCCTGCATAAAGAGGATATATCCTTGATGCTCATTTCTTCTCCGTCTATTCCCATAGTTCTGGGGTACTCCTGGCTGAGGAGACACAACCCTATTATTAATTGGGAATCAGGGGAGATAGTTTCGTGGGGAGAGAATTGTCAAGAAAAATGCTTGCGGAAGGTCTTACCTCTTGGATTAACTAATACATCGAATACCTCTGACAATCCTACAGAGACACAAATTCCGCCTCAGTATCTAGATTTAAAGGCAGTATTTGACAAAAAGAAAGCCGATACCTTACCCCCACACAGGTCCTTTGATTGCAAAATTAACCTACTCCCTGGTACCATGCCTCCCAGAGGTCATGTATACCCATTATCTATAAAGGAGAACTCAGTCCTAGAGGAATATATTCACGAGAATTTAGACAAGGGATTCATCAGGAGGTCCTCCTCCCCTGCCGGGGCTGGATTTTTTTTTGTTAAAAAGAAAGATGGTTCTTTGAGACCTTGTATTGATTATCGAGGCTTGAATAAGATAACCATTAAAAATGCCTACCCGATTCCCTTGATCACCGAACTCTTCGATCGTTTGAAGGGCTCTACAATTTTCACCAAGTTAGACCTCAGAGGGGCATATAACTTGGTGAGAATCCAGCAGGGACATGAGTGGATGACGGCATTCAATACTCGATATGGCCACTATGAATATACTGTCATGCCTTTTGGGTTATGCAATGCACCAGCAGTATTCCAAGATCTGATTAATGAGGTTCTTAGGGAATTTCAGCAAGAGTGCGTCATTGTATACCTAGATGATATACTCATTCATTCTAGTGACATTGAGATTCATCACAAACAAGTCAGGAGGGTTTTGCACAAGCTTCTCCAGCATGGCTTGTACTGCAAGTTGGAGAAATGTAGCTTTGATCAAACCCAGGTAACCTTTCTCGGCTATGTGATCTCTGGGGAGGGATTTAAGATGGATCCGGATAAGCTCCAATCCATTCTAGAGTGGCCTTTACCCACAGGTCTTAAAGCCATACAGAGATTTATTGGTTTTTCCAATTATTATAGGCGCTTTATTAAGGGCTATTCTTCCATTATTGCACCTATCACTAACATGACCAAACAGGGGGCTGACACTAAGAATTGGACTACTGAAGCTCTCCTTGCGTTCAAGACTCTCAAGGAGCTTTTCGCTTCCGCTCCAATTTTAGTTCACCCTGACACTTCTCTGCCATTTTTGCTCGAGGTAGACGCATCAGAGACTGGTTTAGGTGCTGTTCTATCTCAAAGGTTGGGTGTTGATAAACCATTACATCCATGTGGATTTTTCTCTAAAAAATTGACCGGTACTGAAAGCAGGTATGACATTGGTGACAGAGAATTACTAGCGGTTATCAAGGCTTTGAAAGAATGGAGACATTTATTGGAAGGTACATTACATCCTGTTACCATCCTGACAGACCACAAAAACTTGTCTTATATCGGAGAGGCCAAGCGTCTGTCCTCCAGGCAGGCTCGTTGGTCGTTGTTTCTTACCCATTTCAATTACGTTCTGACTTACAGACCTGGGTCAAAGAATTCTAAAGCCGATGCGCTATCTCGCCAATATGAACCCTCTGCTTCAGTTGAACCACTTTTGTCTTCCATTGTACCCAAATGCAATATTATTGCTAATACCAGTCTCAAAATTCATTCCCCGCTACTTGACCAGATCTTGAAGTCACAACATCTAGCTCCCGGAAACACTCCTGAGGGAAGAAACTTTGTTCCTCCTGAACTTCAACTGGAGCTCTTACAATGTTTTCATGAAAGTAAAATAGCTGGTCATCCTGGTATTCGCAAGACGTACTCTCTGATATCCAAGGATTTCTGGTGGCCTTCACTTCGTAAGGATATTGAGGAGTTCGTCGCAGCTTGTGAGACTTGTGCCAAGACTAAACTATCTCATGCATCCCCATGTGGTCTGTTACACCCCTTGGACATTCCTGAGAAACCTTGGTCCTGTTTGTCCATTGACTTTATCGTTGATTTGCCTGCTTCCAAAAGACAGACTGTTATTCTCACGGTGGTGGATAGATTTACCAAGATGGCCCATTTCGTGCCATTACCTAAACTTCCGACTTCCCCTGAATTGGCGGAGATTTTTGCGAGAGAAGTTTTTCGCCTACATGGGATCCCTTCAGAGATTGTTTCTGATAGAGGTTCTCAATTTGTCTCACGTTTCTGGAGATCCTTTTGTTCTCAAATGGGCATCAAATTGAACTTTTCCTCTGCCTATCACCCTCAGTCTAACGGAGCTGCTGAACGTACTAATCAAAAGATCGAACAGTATCTGCGTTGCTTTGTTTCCGAACACCAGGACGATTGGGTCGGTCTAATTCCTTGGGCGGAGTTCGCACACAATAACCTTGTTTGCGATTCAACTCGCTCTAGCCCTTTCTTCATGAACTATGGCTTTCATCCTTCGATTTTTCCTTCGGTTTCCTCTTCTCAGGGGATACCGTCGGTTGATGATCATGTCGCCAACCTGAAGAAATTATGGGATCAGACTCGACAAATTCTATTACATAGTTCCTCGCTGTTCAAGAAACACGCTGATAAACATAGAAGAGCGGCTCCTGTTTTTGTTCCTGGGGATAGGGTATGGTTGAGTACCAAGAATATTCGCCTAAAAGTTCCGTCCATGAAATTTGCTCCTCGTTACATAGGTCCTTACAGGGTTCTCACTCGTATCAATCCGGTTGCGTATCGCCTTGCTCTGCCACCTGCCTTACGCATTCCTAACTCTTTTCATGTCTCCTTGTTGAAACCCCTCATTTGCAACAAATTCTCCTCTAAGGTCTCCTCGCCTCGTCCTGTTCAGGTGGAGGGTCGGGAGGAGTACGAGGTCAGCTCCATCATTGACTCCAGAATTTCAAGGGGTAAATTGCAATATCTGGTCAACTGGAGGGGATATGGTCCTGAGGAGAGGAGTTGGGTACCTCAGGAGGACGTCCATGCTTCTCGCCTTCGCAGAGCATTTCACCTTCGCTTCCCATCTCGCCCCGGTTCATTCCGCCCGGTGGGCGTATCTGAGAGGGGGGGTACTGTCAGGGTACCTGAGGCCTCTACCTCTAAGGGAGGTAGAGACTTGGTGGTGTATCCGTCCAGGCGAGCTGTCTCCTCCGTTCCTCGCGGTTCATCCAGTCACTTAAACACCGGCCGCGAGGAATCCACGTCCTTTTCTAGCAGGACGCTCAATACGTGACGTCATGACGCTAGCACGAGCAATCTGTCACTCAAGTGTCCGATATCCAATCGGTACTTGTCAGAGGCGTGATTTCCATCCAGAACCAGGGTATTTAAGCTTACTCCTTACTTCAGCTCATTGCCCTGTCGTGGTTCTAGCTTGTCTAGTCACTCAGTGCTCTGGTATTCTAGTTTGCTCTATTGGTTTTGACTCGGCTCGTTGTACTACCCTGTTTCTCTGTTATCCCTTGACCCGGCTTGTCTCTCGCTTATCTGTCTTCTCGTTCCCTCGACCTCGGCTTGCCTCTGACTATTCTTTACTCTCGGTACGTTAGTCCGGCCATTCTAAGGCCCGGTATACGTACCTTTCCACTCTTTGTACTCTGCGTGTTGGATCCCTGTCCCGATCCTGACAGTTATGAAGGAACACAACTGCAGATTTCGTATAGTTGAATTTTTATTAACGAAAGTAAAAGGAAAAGACTTTAATTCCAATTTACAGGTACTGAAGCTTTAAGTAGTAAATGATAACTGAAGTCCACAGTTACAGGCACTGTAGCTTTAAGGAGTAAACGGTAGTAAATTGCAGACACTGAATCAATAAAGAGTCTCTTAGTAGAGTTAACGGTTTAGGTGATAAGTAATTATAATAGCTGTTCCATACTTTAACTGAAGCAAGACAGATGCAGATAACTGATATGAAGTATGAATTGAAGTTAGCTGTAACGGGATTGTTTTTTCCGAAGGACTTTTGGAGACAGGTAATAACAGCTTTTAAATGCAACTCTTATCACATTGGTTTTACTTAGCTTCCGGCACATAGAACACTGGTTCCCGAGATCTCCTCAGAGGCGTATGAAGAGTGTTTAATCCTTAGTCGTGGATGAGGAGAGGTGAAGGGAACTTTGCAGAGTCTTTCAGTCCGGTCTGGTAGCAGAGGCTTTCACCATGAAGTTGTAGCCGGGTTGTGAGTAAGGAACGTAGTTCAATAATCCAGCCCTGATCAGCTGGTGCAGTCAGATTAAATAGGCAGACCGTGTCATACAGGGGTGTGGCTAGGCTCCGTGGAACCAGGAAGTAAGAGGATACCATAGTTAAGGCATTACAGCGGGTCCTCCTTGAGGTGCTTGTTTGGAGTGGCGCTGCAGTGTTCAAGGCAGATGTAAGAGTAGAGTTATAGATGGAGATGGCCAGTGAAGGACAGGAGAGGGAAGGGATGGACAGCAGTTGTGAATCAATGTCAGCTGACAACTGTTGGAGATCCAGAGAATTAAGGTCCCTCCTGAGTTGAGGGGGGTTAGGCTGAGGTTGTTGGGTGAGGGGGTACGCAAGAGCAAATGATAAGAGGTGGTGATCAGAGAGTGGATATGGAGTGTTGCAGATATTAGTTACTGTACATGCATAAGTGAAGATTAGGTCAAGGGTATTGCCAGCTACATGGGTGGGAGAATTTGCCCACTGTGATAGCCCGAGGGAGGAAGTCATTGAAAGTAGTTTAGTGGCTGCAGAGGTCAAAGGTGGGTTTATAGGAATATTGAAGTCCCCGAGAATTAGGGATGGAATATTAGAAGAGAGGAAATAGGGTAGCCAGGCAGCAAAGTGGTCAAGGAAGAGAAGAGGGGAACCAGGGGGACGGTAAATAACAGCAATGTTAGCGGAGAAGGGTTTGAAAAGGCGAATTGAGTGTATTTCAAATGACGGGAAAGAGAGGGAAGGGGGGGTGGGAAGAGGTTTAAAAGAGCAGTGAGGGGAGAGGAGAAACCCAGCACCACCACCTTTACATTCAGAGTTTCTTGGGTTGTGGGTAAGTTGGAGACCACCGAAGGACAAAGATGCAGGGGTGGCAGTGTTAGAGGGGGAGAGCCAGGTTTCTGTTAAGGCTAGTAAATCTATTGAACGAGAGATAAAGAAGTCATGGACAGCAGTGGATTTAGTTATATTGCAAACAGAGCGTGCGTTCCAGAGGGCAGTATTGAAGGAGGATCTAGAGGAACATGAGATGGGTATGAGATTAGTGTGGGTCCTTGGGTTAGTATGTGCTGTGTTTGTTGAGAGGGGACCGGGGTTTGGAGATACATCACCAGCTGCTAGGAGCAGAAGGATAGAAAGGAAGTGAAGGTGGGAGTAGGATTTGAAAGTTTTGTAGGAGGGTATGTATGTAGATTTGGGAGGAGTTGGTGGAGATAGGCTGGAAAGGTATGTGTAGAGTGCATGGGATGAATAGAGAGGGGAGGGGAGTAAGGTGGAAGTAATGAGGATTGTGTTGCCAGGGACAGGTGAGTGAAAGGATAGGGATATTTTAGTGATCAGAAAAGTTAGTGTTAAAGTGAAAAATAGAAGGGAGAACATTAGAGAAAATGTGTATTATATAGATATGTAGATCATATATACAAACACACACAAATATCAATGAGTGTTTAAACCAGTGTAAGTATGCAGTGTGTTAAATGAATTCAGGTGAGGAGAGGTTTGGTAACTTGATTGGTGTGTTAAGGAAACCAGCCGATGTGCACTATCTATAAGTACGTTGTCGACCATGGGGTGGACAATCTTCCAGAGATGATACCTCTGCTCTGAAGATTTTGCAGGACTTGGTTGCTTGGGAGTGCTGGGTGTTAATGCTGTTTTAAGGGGCCCAGTCTGAAATATAAGGTCTGAGGTTAGAAAAAAAAAAAAGAAACAAAACACACTATTATGGGTGGGGAGACATGGGGCTATTGAGGTAATTAATTAGAGATGAAAAACTAAAAGGAGAGAACATTTAGGATAAGAAGATAGGAAGGATCAGATAGGTGAAAGTCATAAACCATGAACATAAATTTACTAGATTATCAGTGAGAGTAGTAACACTAGCTAAACAAACAATTAACAACGAGTCTTAGGGAATGAACATAAAATGACATGATCATACCAGCTTTAAGAAAAACAAAAACAGAAGATCAGGATGGGAGATATAGTTATCAATTAAGTAGTGATAGTATAGGGAGGGAGATGGAATAGAACACAAATTTTAAAATAAGAGTTTAATGGAAACAGGAATACAGGTATTCTTGAGTAAATCTTCCAGAGATGATACCTCTGCTCTGAAGATTTTGCAGGACTTGGTTGCTTGGGAGTGCTGGGTGTTAATGCTGTTTTAAGGGGCCCAGTCTCTGCTCTGAAGATTTTGCAGGACTTTCCTTCAGAAATCTTGCATGCTGAAGTTAGAGCTTGTAATTCAGCTTCTTGTGCAGACTTTGTTGATGGTGGTGATGACGACTCAATAATTTCATCTGTTGTGGTGACGGCATATCCTGTATGATATTTTCCTTCTTCATCAGCATATCTGGAGCCGTCCACAAACAGGGTGATGTCAGGGTCTGTTAGTGGATCCTCATGCACAGTTGGTAGATGTGTGGTTTCCACTTTCATCTGTTCAAAGCAGTCATGGGGGGTTTCTGGGTCATAGTCATGCTGTATGACCAGGTCTTCAAATTCTTCTTCCAGAAAGTAACGTGGCCATGCTCTTATATGTTCACGTTCAGTTGATGGATACTTGGCAACGCCTATTTCTTGAAGTTGTGAATCATTCATGGTGGCCCATAATTTTGCCATGGGCCCAAGATCACCCCATGACTTAGTCTTTGACTTGGTTACAGGGACATGTGGAATGGCTGTGTCCCAATGATGGTACAGATGTTCAAGTTCATGTGGCAGTTGGACTAAAGCCATGTTGTTACCTTCAGTATCATAGTAGAAGTCCTGTAAGGTGAGTGTTATCTCAACCAACTGGAAAAGTTCATCCTCATAGCGAGGTTCAGGGTTGATGGTTGGCTTGTACCACATGGTGCAAAAAGCATATTCAGGCCAGTCACAGGGAGGCAAGTTGGGTAGCAGTTTCGCCAGGGTGTGTGTAAGGAGTAGGATATATCCTTCATCCATGATGAATCCATAATAGGTACCCCCCTCAGGGAGTGGCAGAAGAGTGGACGGGTTTAGAACCTGGCATCTTTGGAGGGTGACGTCACTGGAGACGACACTGGAGTCGAAGGTGTCTGGCAGCTGTGACATGTTTGATTTGGACTTGGTTGATTATCGCAGAAATGTCATGAGGTGCCAAAACAGTAAGAGGGTGACCAAGAACTAGGTCCCCAGTACAGTCAATAAGTTCTTGAGCTGCGAAGACAGCACGAAGGCAGGAAGGGGTGCCTCTGGCTACGATATCCAGTTGACAGGAGAAGAACCCAATAGGCCTCTGACGTCCGCCAGGACCATGTGGTTGAGTGAGGACGCCTGTAGCATGGCCTTGTCTTTCAGACACAAACAATTTGAAAGGCTTGTCTGGTGTCTGGTGCCATGTGACAGGCAGTGGCCTAGGAAGATCACAGTAGGCTGGCAGAATTGAAGTTTGAAGAGAGACGCTTTACATCCTTGATCTGCAAGATAACAGGAGATCCAGAGAGCATTTTTCTATTGTGGGAACATCATCTCCACAAAGGAGCAAGTCATCTACATATTGGAGTAGGACAACCTCTGGATGGTCAGACTGCCAGGGGTCAAGGATGATACTCATTGCTTTTGCAAACTGGCTTGGGGAATTCTGTGCCCCTTGGGGCATAACAGTCCATGTATATTGTTGTTTTTCTCGTGTGAAGGCAAAGAGGTATTGACAGCTTTGTTCCAGGGGAACACTGAAGAATGCATTGGCTAGGTCAATCACTGTGAAGTATTTGGCAGAAGGTGGAACGCCAGAGAGGAGTGTGTGCGGATTTGGCACAATTTGGGGTGTCCAGGACTGTTGCCTCATTTACTGCTCTGAGGTCCTGGACCATTCGGTATTTCTCTGGTTCACCCTTGGGTGTCTTCTTTTTCACAGGAAATAAAGGAGTATTACATGGAGATTCACATTTAACAAGAGCCCCTTTTTTCAAGTAATGCCTGGACTTGTTTGGAAATGGCTGCCGCCTGGGCAGGTTTCAATGGGTATTGGGACTTTCTTGGTAGCTTTGCCCCTGGGATAAGTTTGACCACCACTGGTGGGACTTTCAGATGGCCTATATCTTCTGGGCCTGAGGACCACAAGGTCTTAGGGACAGTGTTCATTAGAGATGCAGGGAAATTGTCTCTCATGCCTTCTGCATAGCCCTGTGGAGTCTCTAGGTGAAGCATCAGAGGTAAGGAACACAAGGCTGAGGTATCTGAATCAGAGAGGGCTGAAGATAATTCCACTTGGCCATCAGGTGTGAAAGTGATTGATGCCTGTAGGCGGGAAAGTACATCAGCACCTAACAGGTTAATGGGACATGTGGATGACACCACAAAACGGGCAAGCAGACTAGGGCAGCTGCCAACCCGCAAAGGAGTAGTTAATGGGCTTTGTCTTGGAAGACCATCCACTCCCACACAGGAGACATCAATATTGGACAAAAAGGAAGAATCAGGCAGGTCTTGTTCTCGCAGAACACTTCGGGCTGCACCTGTATCAACAAGGAATGTGGTGGGGTGGCCTTCAATGGGTAAAGTAACAGTGGCTAATGGCCCCCCTTGTTCCCCTGCAGATACTGCCATAACAGGGGTTAATGATACAGGCTTGCCAATATCCTAGTCTTCCTGGGCTGAATCAGGTGAAGGAGGTGCTGGGGCCTTTATGACAGATTTAGGCCTGTTTGATCTTTGGGGCTTACGGGGTGCAGGACAGTCACTCCTAAAATGGCCTTTTTCTCCACAGTTGAAGCAGATCCCATCTGCAGGCTTAGTACCTTTGGGGATGGGTGGACGTGAAACCATAAGGGGAGTGGGATGGGGTCTCCTTGGAACCTGTGCGGCTTCTAAGCCTCTGGCAACTAGGAGCAGCTTATCAAGGGGAACCACTCTATACTCTGGGCGGGCAGCAATAATACCCTTACGTATAGAGTCCTTGATGCCTTGGACAAAGGCACCGGAAAGCATCTAAACGTGTATTTTATTACTGAGCTCAAACCCTAGGTCAGTGAACACTTGGAAAAGTCTAGCATGAAATCTTTCTACAGTTTCACCTTTCTCCTGAATAATGTCGTTAAGGCCTGCTGCTAAATCTGCAAGCTTACTGTTTTGGGTTCAGTGAGGAAATGGCGGCCATGTTGGATGTGGGCATAGTGTGGGCAGGTGTAAGAGGGGCTGGCTGCGTGACTACGGGAGGCACAGGGGAGATGGATGAATAGGGCAGAAGTGACGTCAGTTTGGGAGCGTACGTGACTGTAGATTATGGTAATTAGGTGGAGGTCACGGGACTGGCTGTGCCAACCTCCTTTTGTGCTAGGATGACGTACTTTCTTTTAGGGTGTTTCAACTTTACACTATATCATGTTTAATAAAATAAATCAGAGAAGCAACATTCTGTTCTGCAAAAATGAAATACTAAACTATGAACGGACTCTCTAGAAACATGTACTTTAAGATAGCTTGATGAAAAATAGACTCACGGAATTCAAACAATTTACCTACAGCCATTAATCACTTTTCCTCTTCACAATCTAACTTAACAACTTTGCATATTCCCTCTATCCACATTGCATAGTATTGCAACAAATCACACTTGCCTTTACATTTTTAACTCGTCCAAATAATTCTCTATTCCTGCATCAGATTCACTTTCCTAACCTTCGTAATCAACACTGAGCTACATCCCCGACTCCCTATCTTATACACCAGTCTTGGAGAAAATACTTTGCACCGCGAAAGGAAATACAGCCTCAGAAAGGTGGAATGTATTCTTGTGAGCTAGTCTCCCACACGATCCTCACTGCCTTATCACAAAACACAATATATATATATATATATATATATATATATATATATATATATATATATATATATATATAAAGCGCTACGGAATCTGTTGGCGTCATATAAATGGCACAACTTCTATTAAAATAACAAAATACACAATTAGAATATTTTCAAATTGCTAAGTCTTATCAGTAGTTTCTGAATAACTCTCAAATCATGCCTCCCCCCCCCCTCTCTCCCCCCTCGCGTCTCACAGAAGGCAAGGAGTGAGGGGCGGGGGAGAGAGAGAGAGAGACTGTAAGCACGAATCTCTTTAACCATGTCAGTGCTGGAAGGACAGTTACGTTATAGTAACAAGACAGAAGGACAATTATAATATAACCAGGCTTCTGCTGTACGGACTAAATCATGATCTGAAAGCTTTCCCTTCTTCTCTGTCAGTAACTTACGCCAGCTCTCTGGCTGCAATCTGCTGCACGGAGGTACGGTAATTCCACACACTTTAGCAATCTTATCAACTTTCTTAACCATCTCTTCCCCTTCTCTATCCTCTACCACATCACACGCGAATCATCCCTTACTGGGCTTTCCTAATTTCTGTCCCATATCCTCTATATAATGCATCCCAGATACAGAGAGAGAGAGAGAGAGAGAGACAGGAGGGGAAAGTGTAAATAGTACAGAGAGTAAGACAAAAGTAAACACAGGAATCTGTGTGACAGACAATTTAAGACATTTCAAGTAAAATACAGTGCATGCATCACAGTTCAAATAAGTTCAACAGTTCAAACAGGGTTAACAAAAATCCCTTTCCTTACACGTGTGGCAAAAGCCACCTAACTCAATCCCGTAGTACACCTGCAGACCCTCCCGCAAGTATCACTACCACGTGGTAATGGAGACAGCAATACCAGCCTGAATCCACCTGCCACAAAAGTTAAACTGGAACACTCAGCGTCAGCGCTCGAGGCTGCAGTGTTCCACCTCTCTGCACACAACAAGCAGAGTAAAGTGATGTCCAATGAGGCTAGCAGTCAAAGTGACACTTATGGGAAACCCCCAGGAGGCAGTGAGTCTACACCCCTCCACAGATTCCCCCCCCCTTTTTCCTTACAACCACAGCCACGTGGTTCCTAAAAGGAGTAAACAGGCAAACAGAAGATCCCCAGGAAAACTTCCACAGATCCACCCCCCTTTTTCCTTACTACCACAGCCACGTGGTACCTAAAAGGGGTAAACAGGCAAATAAACAAATAAAACTACCCGGGCACTAAAAATAAGGACAAATCAGTAAGAGCACTCCCAGGTAACAGATAGTCAGTATGTGCAGGTAAAAGTAAATATAAACAAGTAAGGTGTGGGGTCTCTGGGCAAGATATTACCTGACTTTGATGACCTCTAGGGAGCCGATCACAGACTGGGGCAGGTCAATCCCAGGGGCTGGAACATACCGGGGTGCTGCAGACTCAACCGTGATCAATCGGAGGTGATCAATCTCCCTTCCTTCCCCTAGGATCCATCCGCTCCACGTCTTTCTCGGACGGCTACCCTAGCAGGGCATAACCCAAAGCTCCACGTTGGATGCGCCAGCTGATAAGGGAATCTTTTAAGCAAACAAAGAAGTTTGAATGACTATCTGTTCCTGTCCAAATTAGAGATGTTTAAATTGCGTATACGCAGAAGTAAATTCACACTGACACAAGGTTCAGGTTAAATGAAAGAACTTCAGGAAATTTATTAGCATCTGCAAAAAGCAGGCTTGCAAGTCCTTTTTAAAGGTAGAATTACATCATTGTAAAATCAAGATAAAAAGTGAGGAAACATTGTCAATTGGCTAAGAGAAGAAGTGGTTAGTTAAATGCCCTCCCTGTTGGGTGTTACGTCTTACATCATAACTGACGTCATAAAGTTCTCCTCCAGATTTCAGCGCCATCTTGCTAGCACGAGGAGTTCATTCGATGGGAGGGGGCATTTTGGCAGCTATCCATAAAGAGTAGCTGGTACCTTTAGTCTTTCAAGGTTAGTATCCTCAGTATTCTCAAGGCCTCTTTGGCAATTATACACTCTATCAATACTATCTGCTACAGTGTGTTCTTTGAATCAGAAGATTCTAGCATTTTCTGCTGACATGCTGTTTCTACGAACAAAGGAATCTTGTAAAGTTTAAACTACGAGGCATGAGAGCTGAATATGAGAATATAGTATTAAAAGGGGCCCAGTAAGGATTATATAGTTTATAAGGGGCCTAATAATGGATATAAGTTATAAGGGGTTAATAATTCTACAACAAAGTCACTGTTTAGTAGATATGCCCGGAATGAATTACATGCATGAATTTTTCATGCATGTATTCATTGGGTGTATATCTTAAAAAAGCTTAGAAAGGTTGTAAACTGTGTTGGGCTAGAGACGTTGAGTACTTAAAATAGGTATGTCTGGTGCAGCCACGGACGTCCGTGACCGCACCGGACATGACATGGGTCGAGATAGGGGCGGCAAACTCAGGGGCAGCCCCAGGCAGCAAAAGCTCTAGCTACGCCACTGGACAGGGGGATTTAGTTACACTATACACTATGAAAGGAGTAAAGGAGTAAGTTGCTATAATGTTTGTAGTTCACCTCTAAAAGATCGAATTGCTATGATTAGCACGATGTTTACTGCTTAAGGGGTTAAAGATATACTTCAGTTTAGTTTACTAGATAACTGGTTTTCGGATGATATTTAAGTTATCGTCTCTGCAGATTTTTTTTTTACATCAATGGATTTAACAAAGTGCAGAAATAGAACATATTTAGAACACGGGAAATGCTGTCATAATCTGAAACAGGAACAGAATTATTGCACAGAAATCAGTACATGTACCATGTAAAAGGTTTATTTATTTAATTAGAGCGGCTTTGTCACTTTGCAAATTTGCTTTTACATGAATCCTTTATTGTTCTTCAATTTCTCCTTGTTTGTTTGTGTAGTGGACCACTGATAACTGACTGGTTACCTCTGCTAAACTCTCCTCTCAGCCAGCCTGGAACCATTTGTGAATATAGCTCTCTTTCCCCCAGTAACCAGACATAGTTCATAGAAGACAGAGGTATTGGCCGGTCTTTTAATGGGGTCCCTGGACGGTTGTGGAAGAGGGGCTCCCCCTGGCTCATAGGTAGCGATTGTTCCTCTCTCCACCTAGTAGTTCCCATCCATATAGCGCTTTCTGGGTATATCGGGAAAGGGGTGAAAATTGAATGACAAATTAACCTGGATAAAATAGTCTGTGAGGCTAAGCTGGAGTTCCAGGGTGAAAAAATAAAAGTCCTGCTGACTTGTATGATTATTGCCGTTCGGGGGAATAGCTCATGAATGGACAGGAGATATGTGCCTGCTGGGCTTCTTTGGAGGGGAAGGGAAACAGAAAGCCAGGAAGTGTTATACTTTTGGAACTTTTAGTGGTGTTCGCCACAGTTTGCTTGAAAATCACCTTGGTATTTACCTTAGTATGTTAGCATAGTTAAACATGAGAAAAAAGTAAGGACTTTGGGGAATGTGATCTTTTTGACAATGTTTCATTTCAGTTCCTTAGTTACTTGAACAACAACCCTTCAGTCAAAAGAATCCCATAAAAGGACAAACTACAGACAAATGGAGCGCCCAAGTATTGAGACCTGACAAAATTTGAAAAAGTAATAAGAATAAATAAAGGCAAGTGTATCATTAAGATTGAATTGGCATTAGGAAAGTTTTTTTGTCCTAAATTATTTCACTGTGGTTGCCAACTAACCTGTGCACTTTGTTGAGAGCATAAATGTGTAAACTGTGTTAGCACAGTGCACAATACCCTTTTCCTAAAAGGATGGAAATGGACAAGGATACATGGTAATGTCAAGAGATACAAGGTTTGGGAAATGGCGTGGATGAGTTAAAATTGAGAATTTTGCATTGGGATGAAAGTACTGGGAGGAGTGGTGTATCCTAGTTGTTGTGCTGTCCTAGGCATGACAAAACTCAGGCGCCCCTCCCCTCCTCCCTTCCGCCCTGCCGCCCCCTTCCATCCTACCCCGCCTTCTAAATACACACACACACATTCACTGACAGACACATACAGTCACTAACAGACACATAAAGTCACTAACAGACATGCATACACTCTCACTAACAGACACACACATAGTAACACACTCCCTAACAGACACACTCCCTGACATACACACACTCACTAACAGACACACATTCACTAACAGACACATACAGTCACTAACAGACACGCATCCACTCTCACTAACAGACACACACATAGTAACACACTCCCTAACAGACACACTCCCTGACATACACACACACTCACTAACAGACACACACACTCACTAACACACACACTCACTAACAGACACACTCACTAACAGACACACACACTAACAGACACACACACTAACAGACACACACTCACATTAACACACTCACTTTAAAAAAATAAATTCAATCCCCCCAGCCTCCTTACCTTTGAGAATGCTGGGGGTGGGGGTTCTCCCTTTCCCTGGGGTCCAGTGGGGCTGCTGGGCGGTCAGTCGGTTGGGTGGGTGGCGCTGGCGAGGGAGCACTGATTTATGAGCTCTATGCTCATCTCCCTCGTCATATGATGTCATATTCCGGCTCCCGGCATCAGGGGAAAGTGCTCCCTTGCCAGCGCCGTCCGACTGGATTTTTAGTTACCCGCCAGGCTAACAAGACATTTATTTGTTATAACAAGACATTTGCCTGGGCATTTGGGGGTGGATTTGGGGGTGGATTTTTTTGCCGCCCCCTGAAAAGTGCCGCCTTGTTTGCCTTGCGGCTAATACGTACCTGACTGGGAGAATAAAGCATTGGATTAGATGTATTGCTGTGATATGCAATGCTGGTGAATATAGGGAACTGTGCTGGGAACGTGGGGAGAGTGTAGTGTAATTGTATCTATACATCAACGGTTGCGTAATGAAATAAGGAACATGATGTAATGCAGGGGTGCCCAAAAGGTAGATCCCCAGATGTTGTAGAATTACAACTCTCATGATGCTTTGTAGGCCTATAGTATGACAAAGCATCATTAAAGCTGTAGTTTAAAAACATCTGGGGATCTATTTTTTTGGGCAACCCTGCATTACATCATGTTCCTTATTTCATTACGCAACCGTTGATGTATAGATACAATTACACTACACTCTCCCCACGTTCCCAGCACAGTTCCCTATATTCACCAGCATTGCATATCACAGCAATACATCTAATCCAATGCTTTATTCTCCCAGTCAGGTACGTATTAGCCGCAAGGCAAACAAGGCGGCACTTTTCAGGGACGGCATAAAAAAGCCACCCCCAAATGCCCAGGCAAATGTCTTGTTATAACAAATAAATGTCTTGATGTAAAGGACTGATTAGAAATGGAAGAATGATATCGATTCTGTGGTGGAAACAGCTGTAACTAGGATAAAGATGCCCAAGATTCTGTGCTGTGACCACTTTTCCCTTCCTTCCTTACACCTGATAGACAGTGAACCCATCCAATGAGGGGAGGAGCAGAGCATGATGAGAACAAGACGATACTCTGGGGTCTGAGCTAGGCCTCAACTGCACATGTCTATGACTACAGCGGCTCTGAGGATCACCCTATACCGAAGAGTTGTCCTGATCTGCAGAGATACACAGTACAAGAGCTGCAAGTGCATCTCCAGTGTCTACTACTAAAGTCTTTTGCTAATTACCCAGCTGTGGAGTTCTGCATTGAGGACCCAGCAATCTGATGAACAAGAGTTATCCTAGGTGACGTACTCTTATCCTTACTGAGTGACTAGAATAAGGGAAAACAGTTTGGCTTATTTCCCACTTGACTTGACTTTGACTTGACTTTGACTTGACTTGTTTGACTTTTTGAAGAATCTGAGTAAGTTTTATTACAATCAGCAACATCAAATCCATCAGGGTACGCTACCAACCAAGGACTCATTGCAACGGCTGTATAAAATCCAGCACCTAGCCATGAAGTCTGCATTTACACACATTTGTGAAAAAAAATGAGTCGTTCTGATGAGCTCAATGAATTCAAATGTGATACTTTGCTCGGATGTTACCTTTGCAATAAGTCAGCTCGTTAAATTTCATTTCAGCTAGATATTAAAGGGACACTGTAGGCACCCAGGCCACTTCAGTTCATTGAAGTGGTCTGGGTGTCGTGGCCCTATTGCACTTAGTTCCAGAGAAACTGCAATGTTTACATTGCAGCTCTAAGTCAGCCTCTAGTGGCCTCCATGTGAATAAGTTCCTGGCACACTATTCCCGGCCAGCCCCTATAATTTAGGCTTATAAAGAGGCTGACTATGAGGTAGACTCTAGTGATGGAGACAGTGATCACATATTTTGTTCAATACCAAGTGAGGAAGAACACAGTGATAAACCCATCAGATGGCATCTTAGGCTGTCAACTGTAAACATTCATGACGGAGACTTCCCTCAACCCCCACTTTATCAAAGGATGAGAAGAGTCTCTCCATAACGGAGGTCTTTGAGCAACAAGTCAAAGTTGTGGTGGGGCATCCACTGAACATAACTACAAATGACTAAATATTTTTTCTTATACTGCACCAGTACCAGCGGGTGAGGAAGATTTCAGTTTGTGGTACAGCAAAGCAATAGATTTGAGAGGCTAAACTTGTACTGAAGAGACCATGCGGCGCAAGTTGACTGAGAGTCTAAAAACGTCTGCACTTGAATTAGTAAGAAATCACTTATTACATATTCCAACTGCCTCTGCAGATTATATTTTGAAAACTATACACAGTGCTTATGGAGAGGAATGTGAAGAGGAGGAGCTACGCCTACAATATACAGCTACTGTTCAGCATGAGAAAGAAAAGCTTACCTAATACCTAGTCCATTTGGAATGAATGCTGGGAAAGCTGGTTGAGAAAGGAATAATTGTTTTATTTCACGAGTATAGGCGATGACAAGTTTTAACGGGAATGCTACCTCGTGATCCCACTGCATCAGTGTGGTGGTCGACTCATAGGCCTGAGTGTCACCACTAAGGATCGCCTTTCCCCCCATTATTATACCACTCAGCATATAGAACAGTGATTATAGGCCACTGTTATAGCTTGTATAGCTGTCTCACTTAAACACTAGTCGAAACTTAGTGAAGGGTGAAGAAGAATTGATTTTACTGGGGAAAAAAAAAACTTACCTTTATACATGGATCCTCAACAGGATGTTCCAGGAGAACAATGGGAATTGCAACATACCTGGCATCTAGGTGTCTGTACCTGAGCAAGTAATTTAATTATCAGACAGACACTTCAGCACCAATATACATTTTCACACAAAACATGAGTTCTCGTCAGGGATGTATTTACCGCAAGGCAAACAAGACATTTGCCTTGGGCGGCCATTTACAGGGGGCGGCAAAAAACGCCGCCCCCAAATGCCCAGGCAAATACCTTGTTTGCCTCGTTTTATGGGAGCCCAAGAGCTGGCTGGCTGTCCACCTTTGCGCTCCCCCGGGGCAGGCGGCCAATTGTTCCCGGGCGGGCGGTGAGGGAGCACTTTCCCCTGAGCTCTCTCTGCTCAGCTTCCTCGCACGACCCACACTAATGCCGGGAGCCGAAATATGGCGTCATATTCCTGCTTTGCGGCGCGAGGGAGCCGAGCAGAGAGAGCTCAGAGGAAAGTGCACCCTCGCTGAAACTTAGAGCGCCCACCCGCTTGCACGTCCAGCTGCCTTCCGGCCCAGCAGCCCCACTGGACCCCAGGTGAAACATCCACCCAGCTCTCTAAAAAGTAGGGAGGCTGGGTGGATTTAAATTGAAAAAAAATAATAATAATAATTGTGAGTGTTGGTGGGAAATGTGTTTGTTTGTCAGTGAATGTGAGTAAGTGAGTGTCAGTGAATGTGAGTGTGTGTGTCAGTGAATGTGAGTGAGTGTGTGTCAGTGAATGTGAGTGAGTGTGTGTGTCAGTGAATGTGAGTGAGTGTCTGTGACTGTCAGTGAATGTGAGTGAGTGTCTGTCAGTGTGTGTGTCCAGTGAATGTGTGTATCTGAATGATTGTGCGTGTCTGTCAGTAAGTGTATGCGTCTGTCAGTGAGTGTATGCGTCAGTCTGCGTGTGTCTAAATGATTGTATGTGTGTCAGATTGTGTCAAATCAGTGAGAGTATGTGTGTGTATGTCAGTGTATCTGAGAGTGTGTGCTGGTCCGTGAGTGTGTTTCTGTCAGTCAAAATGTGTGTAAGTTAACAGGAAGAGGTGTGTGGTCCTAGGACCGAGAGCTCTCGTGGCAAAGTTTTAATGGACTGTGGCTGATCCGTGATCTTATTAAGAGTTCCATGGCATTTGGTGGCTGCTCCCGGTAATGCGTGCCCTGCCTCTGTAGCCTTCCTGCGGGTCTCTGATGCTCCTGAAGGCCACTAGGAAGGGTGCTGGACTTGGAGACATGACTTGGAGGGGGAAAACATGGTGATTACAGCTCCCCTCAGAGAGGTTAGAAGTCAAGTACAAGTACTGGGTGACTGGGTGGTCTGTCACAATCAGCACTGACCAGTTTTCTGCGGAGCCAGAGGATTATTGGACTTGATGAAGGAAGTAGAAGTCATAGAGAAACTGATTTAGCATATCCCCCAGCATCATGGTAGTGAAAAGAGATCCACATTTTAAGGAAATCAGAAGGGGGCTGATTCTAAACCCCATTCATTTAAACCTAAAGAAAAAGACAAGCTAAACCAAGATGTCAAGGTTTCTTAACTGAAAACGAAGTGAGAGTTTAAATGTTTTGTGGCGTCTAGGTGTCTGTACCTGAGCACGTAATTTAATTATCGGACAGACACTTCGGCACTAGCATACATTTTCAAACAAAACATGGGGTTCCCGTGCCCACAACCCCAAACAAATGGTGTCTCTGGAAATCAATGGCGCTTTTCTTTAATACTTGGAGCTCCCTCAAGTCCAAGGAGTTGTTGGATGCCTCACCACCTCCTCTATCTCCCCTCCAAAAGCATCAAGCTAGTTGGTCCTAGGACCGAGAGTGCTTGTGGCAAGGTTTTAATTTTACTGTGGCTGATCCGCGATCTGATCAAGATTTCCATGGCATTTGGTGGCTGCTCCTGGTCAGGCGTGCCATGCCTCTGTAGCCTTCCTGTGGGTCTCTGATGCTCCTGAAGGTGGCTAGGAAGGATGATGGACTGGGACACATGACTTGGAGGGGGAAAACATGGTGATTACAGCTCCCTTCAGAGGGAGGTGGTGGTTAGGAGTCAAGTACAAGTCCTGGGTGACTGGGTGGTCTGTCACAATCAGCCCTGACCAGTTTTCTGTGAGCCAGAGGATAAGTGGACTTCACAGAAATGATGAAGGAAGTAAAAGTCATAGAGAAACAGTTTTAGCATATCCCCCAGCATCACGGTAGTGAAAAAAGATCCACATTTTTCAAGGAAATCAGAAGGGGACTGATTCTAAACCACATTAATTTAAGTCTAAAGAAAAAGACAAGCTAAACCAAGATGTCAATGTTTCTCAACTGAAGAAGTAAGAGTTTAAATGTTTTGTGGACAGATTGGAAAACAGATGTACAGTGAAAGGAAATTCTTTCAATGTAGAAACACCAACCCTTGGCCTAGCCCCCAAAGCAGACAAGAATCAAAAGAAGAAAAACAAGAAATTCAGTAGAACAAGAAGTAAAAGCTCTCCTAATAAGATAAATAGTACAGAAACAAGTTGCGCCAAAAATGAAAACAAACTTATATTGCAAAATAGTGGATAAAAGGAGAATAATTAAATCATTTACAGAATATTGTCTACATTTTCTTGCAGTAATTTAGGTTCTTGTATAGTTTACCTCATGCTCATTAGGTGCATTTGTAAATAATAAAAACAAGAGAGAAAGAGAATACTGATAGGTACACAGGGTGGATTACAAACAACAAAGTGCATAAGTGCTCACTCACATGTTATAGAGCATTCTGATCAGCATGTATTATCCCCACTGGTGGATATAGGCTTAGGTAAGGTCACTATCATGTATCATGTATGTAGTAAAACATATGACAAGTTAAAATCCAATAGTGCAATATGGTGCAAAGTGCATAAAGTGCCATAAAAAAATAAGAATGTTTTTTATTAAAACTAAGATTTGCAGATATAAACTGATATCCCCACACAGGGATATAGTTGTCTCACTAGTTTTTCAGTAGCATATACATATATGGAAAAGAGAAAACAGCATATAGTACTTGTAACGGCACCCCCAGGCATAAAAGGGGTTAAACCGCCGTTTAGAAGAAGATCTTCCCCTTCCAGGGACACAGGCACAGCTACCGCAGAACCCCAAACTCCCAAACAGGATACAAAGTAGCACTCCAAACTCCCGAACTGGAACCTCCCGAATAGCTGCTAGCAGCTGAACAGGAAAAGCACCCAAGCGGCTTACACTCCTGGCAAACAGTCTCTAACAGCATACAGTAAATCCCCCCAAGAACGAGACAAAG
Organism: Pelobates fuscus; assembly: GCF_036172605.1. Lineage (NCBI taxonomy): Eukaryota > Metazoa > Chordata > Amphibia > Anura > Pelobatidae > Pelobates > Pelobates fuscus. The sequence continues at coordinate 251,539,097 of NC_086322.1, forward strand.
CTCCGTGTTGAGGGTCAAGCAGTGAATAGAGCTGTGGGTTTATTGTTTTTATATACACATTCTTAACCTACAGGGTTTTGTAAAACAACCAAGAAACACGTAATACACAGTAAAACACTCCCATAATGACATCACAATCCCTCCTCTCTATCCTGGAGATAGTTGGGAAGTAATCCAATTATCTCCAAGGACAGAGGCAAAACTCCATTAAGCATATGGCAGTAAAAAGACAGTAAAATACAATAAAATACACAAGGTTACATTTGTTACATAAAATACAGACATGCAACATATCCCCAGATAGCTTAGGTCTGAGCGCACATTATTACTGAATGGCGCTCAGACCCAGGGCCGGCCTTAGGGGTGTGTGAGCTGTGCGGCCGCACAGGGCGCCATGGAGCAGGGGGCGCCGTGCGGCCGCACAGCCGTTTTTTTTTAAAAAAAAAAAAAAATTTTTTTTTTTTTTTTTTTAAAATTTGCAGCGGGGGCGGAGCTTACCGTGCGGCGGGGGCGGAGCTAAAAGCGCCGGAAAACTGCTGCAGGGGAAGCAGGAAGGAGTCCCTGCTTCCCCACCAAACAGTCACCAGGAGCTGCACTGCCTCCACAATGAACTCCACAGGTAACTGTGTGATTGCCAGGTGAGTGTGACTCTCTGCCTATGTGTATGACTGTCTGCCTCTGTGTGTGTGTTACTGTCTGTGTGTGTGTGTGTGTGTATGACTGTCTGCCTCTGTGTGTGTGTGTGTTACTGTCTGTGTGTGTGTGTGTGTGTGTATGACTGTCT